>NW_024573925.1:2029923-2300184 GCF_900044065.1 Fusarium mangiferae
ACCTTATTAAAATTATTAGTTTTTAGTAAGCTTTTATTAATATTTTATTTACTTATTTTTAAATTCTTTAGTTATAATTTTTAATAATTTTATTACTATATTTTATATTAACTTTTATATAAATATTCTTTAAGAGTTTATCTATAATTTAAAGGTTTAACTAATTAATTAATCTTTTAATAAGATTTTATATTTTTACTATATTTATAATATTTACTATAATCTCTTTTTTTAATATTATATTAGTCTTTTACTAAAGTATTATATTTTCTATATTAATAACTAAAAGAAATATAACTCTTTATATATTTTTCTACCTTAATTATTAGGTTTTTATTAATATTTTATTAGTTTTTTATAAGTACTTTAATGCAATTTAGGCTTATTACTTAATAATTAAATGCCTTTAAAATTATTTTACTAATAAAGATTTTAATTTTATTTAGGTTTAATAGGCCTATACTATAATTAAGTCTTATAGTATAGTTTAATAAGTAATTACTAACTGTATATATAACTCTACCTTTAGTAATAATAATACTTTAGTTATTATAATTTAGTCTTAAGATATTATATCCTTTTAGAACCTTTAGGCACTTTAATGCCTTATTTTTATATATTTTTTATTAAGGTATTTCTAACTTTTTAGCTAATTTATTTTTAAGATAGTATTAAACTTACTTTTAAGGAAGTATTTATTTAAATTATATTTATAATACCTTTTTATATTTATAATATCTTTATTATAACCTGCCTTTATTTAGTAATCTTTTACTTAAATACCTATAAGGATATCTTTATTAAAGGTAAAGAAACTTATAATAAACTCCTATTTACTTTTAAAGTTAAGCTAGTATTTTATACTTTACTTAATAAGTATTTAAATAATCTTATTTTTAATATTTTAATTACCTTTATTAATATTATTTTTATTAATTATTTTAGCTAGGCTATTTCTATTTATTATTAAGGCGCTATTAAGCCTTTTTATACCTTTAAGTAAGTTAATTAAAGGTTTTAGTTTTTTAGTTTTTATTATATAGTTAATATTAATTAAATAAGTATTTATTAAAGCTTTATTTTTTTTATATTTTAATAGTTTTTAAGAGTAATAAATTTAAATTAAATCTTTTAAATATCTATTTTATTATATAACTTAATTTAAAATAATTTTTATTTACTATTTAATTACTATAATTTTAATAAGCCTTAGCTATTTAAGAAAGTTTTAGAATTTCTTATTAATTAGATTTTTAATTAGGCTATTAGCTATTAGTTAAGTTAATAAAGTATATATTATATTTACTATCTTATTTATTACTTTTTATTTTAGCTAATAGTTATAAATTTATATATATTATAGCTTTATATATAGCTTAATTAATTTCTCTTTAATTAATTAAATAGTTTATAAGTTATTATATTAAATAGTTACCTTTAGTAGCTTAATAGGGCCTTATTAAAGGATTTTATCTTTTAGATTAACTTATAATAAGGATATAAACTAGCTTATAAAAATAGCCTTTTTAGCTACCTATAATAAAGTAAGTAATTCTGCCTTTATAGTAAATATTATTATAGTATTTTATTTATTTACTTATTAACTTATTATTTCTTTAAATAGTTATATAATAAAGGCTTATAAGCTTTAATAGTCTATTAAGTTATTAATAAAACTTATATTTAAGGCTATAAGTAACCTATTAATAGTAAAGTTATTATTACTTTTAAATTAAAAGGTTAAATCTTTAATTTAAGTAAAATACTATAATACTTTATTTATTGCCTTATAATATTATAGTTTTAGGTTTTAATTAAATCTTACTAATTAACTAGCTATAAAGGCAATATCTAGCTAAGTTATTACTATAATATATATAATAATACCTACTTTCTATTAATAACTATTTATACTTTTTAGACTTAATAATTTAATATATAGTAATAACTCTTTTTATATTATTAAAATAACTACTTTATATTTTAATAAGGGCTCTAAAAGTAATTATTATATTTTATTAATATATATAGCTTAAAAAAGCTATAGGTAATAGTTTAATCTATCTCTTATAACCTTAATCCCTAAAAACTATTATAAGGTCTTACTTCCTTTAATATAATATATCTCTTATAACTTCTTTATAAAATCTTTTACCTTTTCTTTTTATTCCTTTAGGTAATAAAGAATATAGTTATTTATATAAAAGAAGAATACTATATTGCCTTAAACTTAATAATAGTCTTTACTAAATACTTAATAAAATCCTATATATAATAGACCTCTCTTAAAGTGTTTTTATTATAAGAGAAAGGACCTTTAGAATCTATATAATACCTTTAGTAGCTTAAAGATTATATTAAGTTTTTAATAACCTATTAGTATTTCTATATATATATTTTTATTTAATATTAATTATATAAATATATTAATTATATTATATTAAAATATTTTATAATTAAATCTAATTATAATTACTATTAAAACCTTAAAAGATATTTTAATTAATATAGCTATATATATATTTTAGCTATTTTTTATCTATTAATCTCTTTAGATTATTAATTTTACCTTAATTTTTAGAAATTTTTTATATTTATTTAACTTATAGATATATATTTAATAATATTTAAGTATTTAATAACCCTTTACTATAATTTTAGCTACTTCTATCTATAATTAAGAGAGTTTATAGCTTTTTAAATAAGCTTTTTTTACTTTATAAATTATATCTTAATATAAATAACTCTTTATATTAATATATAAGTTAAAAAGCCTTTTTAGGAGCTTTTAATATATATTAATATAGGGCCCCTTTTTTTTACTTAATATAGAGCTTATCCTATCTCTTTAGGCCTTTTGCTTTTTTATATTAAATTAATTTAAAGGCTAAAGTAAGCTTCTTCCTTTTAATAAGTTTTTAAAGCTAATTAAACTCTTTTAACTCTTATAACCTTAAGTCTTTTATTAGGTATTTATATATATTTTATACTATAATATTCCTATTAGGAATACTATATTAAATAAAATGCAATTTCTTATTTATATTTTAATAAGGGTTTTACTTACTAACTTATTACCTCTTTTTACCTTTAAATTATCTTTTATTATATAAAAGAAACCTAATAGAGGTAATTTTAAAGGTATTAATAATAGCTTAAATCTAAACTAAATATATAGTTTTAATTCCTTACCTGCCTTTATTAAGTTATTAACTTTAAGGTTTTTAAATTCTATATACTTATTAGTAATTTTATTTAATTCTTTATTTATTAAATATATTTACTATAAATTAAGCTAAATTTATTAAAGTAAAATTAATTCTTTAATTTATTTTTTAATTACTATTAGGTCTTTAGCCTTTAGGTTATTTTAAAGGGTTACTATATTTTTATTAAAGTATTAATATTTATTAAAGGTAATATCTTATATTAAAAATACCTTTTTATTTAATAGGTTTTAAATCCTATAGAAATTACTTAATATATATCCTATTAGATATTTAATTTACCTTCTAGAGATTTAATAATATAATTTATTATATTATAGTTATATATCCTTTATAAGTATAAATACTTTATATCTATATACTTTTAGGTATAATAGGTCTGGTTTTACTAACTGCTTAATTATATACTTTAAGTAGAATATTTTATATAGTAACTTATACTATCTCTAAACTAATAGTATATAGTTATAAAGATAAGTAGCTGCCTTTATTAATTTAGGCTAGAGGTATTTTAAAATTTTTATATCTGCCTTTATTACCTTACTTTTTTAAATAATAACTATAGTTACTTTTTTTATATTACTATTTTAAGCCTATATATTTAAAGTAAATAGTTTATATTATATTTCTTACTAAATTATCTTAATATATACTTATAAATAGATTATTATAATTTTATTATTATATTTAATTACCTTTACTTTCTTAAAGTATTATATTTTTATTATATTTAAAAAGCCTTTTAATACTAAAAGAATAATAAGAATTATCTAATTAGTTATATAATAGTCTTAAATAAACCTTAATACTTTATTTATAAATATTTATATTAAACTATAATTTATATATTTTAGTAATATAAAATAAAAGTTAATAGCTATTTAGTCTTTTAAATTTATTACTTAAATTAACTCTTAAAAAATATAATATATTAATTAATAAGCTTTTATTACTTTATATATATTATAATTAATTATAGTTATTTACTATATTTTTATTAAAATCTTTAACTTTATTTATACTTTTTTTATAGATATAGCTAGATATTAAAAAGCCTCTAGCCTTAAGTGGCCTAACTTTAAGTGCTATATTAAGGTATTTCCTTTTAATAGCTTTCTTTTAGTTTATATTATATATATATGCCATTTTAGAGGGATAGGAAATATATTTACTGCTAATCTAGCTTATATTAGTTTTAAATTTTAAGTAAAATGCTTATATTTAAATATTTATTGCCCTTTAATCTTTAAGACCTTATTAAGTTTATTTCTATTTAAATATTATAAATAATTATTTTTTAAGCTTATATTTTATTAAATTCCTTATTTTCTTAACTTAATAAATAATATTAGGTTTATAGCTAATATAATATATAAAGCTATATTATAAAGTTATAATATTTTTAATATACTATTACTTAATTTAAGTTTAATTTATACTTTATTATATCTTTTAATTAAAATCTATATTATACCTAACTAAAAGAAGTCTTTAAAAGGTATTACCTTAAGGTTTTTTATTTACTTTATATCCCTAAATATATATATAGTTACTTTTAAATCTAATAATATACTTTTATTTAAGAGGTAATAGTTAGCTACTATTAGGCCTGCATTTAGTTAAGTAAAGCTAACTAAATATAGTTAGGTAAATCCTTTTAATTTTAGCTTCTTAATTTAATTAGCTATATCTTTTTTATTTTTTTCTATCTTTTTTTATATTTAATTAATAAAAGCCTATATTAGTTTAAATTTAATATAGGCCTTTTTAAGAAATATATAAAAGCAGTTTAATAAGATATACCTTAATCTATAAGCTTTATATTTTCTAGCCTTATTTTTATTAGGCCTTTAATAAAGATATTTTTTTTTTTTTTACTTTTTTTATTTAGGTTTCTTTAAGGTATTTTAGTCTTTATTAACCTCTTTCTCTCTTTTAATTAAAAAAGCTTTATAGCTTACTTTAACTCTTTATATATCTAGCTATAATATTAATACTAACTAAATATTTACTATTATTATATTAATAGATAGGATATTAAATTAAATATAATTTATTTAAATAATATTATAGGCATTTATCTATAATTCTAATAGGGTTAACCTTAAAGCTATAATAAGATTAAAAAACTATTAATCTGCCTCTTTAGCCTCTTATAGGCCTATATTTTAGGCTTTATTAATTAAAGTCTTTTATTACTTAAGCTAATTACTTACTTCTTTATAGGTTATATATCTTTAATATAAAGGTTTTATTAAAACTTCTTTATATATTTAATAAGCTTTCTATTTTTACTTTATTTATATTAAAGAGAACTTATTATAAAGAGATTAAACTTATTTTATTAAAGTATTATTTTCTAAAAAATAATACCTTATAATCCCTTTATTTATTATATTTAATACCTAATTTTAAATAATAAATATCTTTCTCTTTAAGTCCTTATAATTCTTTAGGTATATCTTATATATTACCTTTATTATAGTAACTATTTAATAATCTTTCTCTATAAGGTAAGGTATTTATTAAATCTATATTTTATATTTAGTATAATTTTTATTTAATTTAATAATAAGAGGATAGACTTTCTATATAGCTATTTTTTATATTAAGGAAAATAATACTTTTATAGTAATTACTATATAGATAGCTATAGTACTTTACTATCTTACTATTAATATATTAAGGGATATAGATATAACTACCTTAAAGATAGGCTTATTAAATGCTATTAGGTTAATATAGGCCTATAGATCTTTATTCTTTAATTTAACCTTTAGGGCCTTATATTAGCTTATCTACTTATTATTAAATTTAAGCTTAATTATCTAATTAATTATTATTTTAAATATTTTTAATAAATATTAGGCTTTCCTTTTTAGTTATATTTATAGTAGTTTTTCTTATAAATAAGATTTCTAATTATTAAAAAGCTTATATATTATCTTTCTTTTAAAAGAGAGGAAATTTAATATTTAAATCCCTTAACTTTTAATATCTTATTAGGGTTTTACCTAAATATAAGTAATTATTTTATTCTCCTAATTTAATAATATAAGCCACTAAAAGTAAGGTATAGTGTATAGATAAAAGTCCCAACACAAGGCCAAATTGGCCCCTCTTTTTTATATAATATATAATAAGCTAAATAAGCCATTTATTAAAATATAAAAATATTAATTAAATATATATATAGCTATATTAATAGTAAAAAATATTAAAAAAATTATATAATATTTATAAATATATTTATTTTAAAGTTTAAAAATATAAAAGTTTTTAAAATTAATACTATCTTTTTAAGTCTTATCTATTAACTACTTAAAGTTATAATTATAATAATATATATATAAATATATAATATAATACTTTATAAAACTTAATATATATAAATCTATTATTTAAATACTTTAATTAATTAAATATTTAACTTTTAAAAGTATATAAAAACCAGTAATATTTAAAAATCTTTAAGATTTAAGCTTTTTTATATATATATAAATTAAAATTAAAAGAAACTTAATAAAATATTAATAATAAACTTTTTAAGCTATATTTTAATATTTTTATAAAATATTTATAAAAAGCTTAATTAACTTATATATAGCAAGAAATTAAAAAAGTAATAAATTTTAAATATTTTTATATAACTTTAATTTTTTATTAATAATATTAAATAAATTATTTTAAGAAAAATTAACTTATAATAGTATTATTTAGCTATTTAAAATTATATAAAAATTTATATTTTATATAATAATATTATATTAATAGTTTTATTTATAATTTAAATATTAGGGCTGTTTTTGGGTATGTGTCGGGACTTTTGCCGGCCCACTGTATCTAGGTAGGTATGTTTTAAATCATGTACTAGCAGACGAAGAGACTTCAACTTCTGGTAGAATTATAAGAAATAAATGAAAGCCCATACCTAGTTCAGGGCCTGCCTGCTTCGAAGTCGCCTCAAGCTAAACTCCGTTGCCCTGTAATTGTGAAGTCGCCGACATTTTCCTGCGACCTCTAGGATGTGATCCATAGGAATTTGAAGAACGGGGTGGCGGGCAACAAGGAGCGATAGGTACGTACCTCTTCAAACACACACACGTAAGGCTTCACGAGCCACAGCGCGACCGTTGCAACCATCCATCCTATCCCCGTCAGCTTCATCCATAAGTCGCATCTTTTCCCCCCCTTCACATATCGACTCTCTGTATCGACAAAAAACACCCTCACGTCGCGCAGGAGTAATCGCAGACCATTCGCAAATTCTGACGACGATACAATGGCCGACGAGCAACCCCGTGGCATCGACCACACTGATTCCATCGATTCGAATGATGGTCCGAAGCAGCCGGACAAGAAGAAGAGCCGTCGCCCTGCGAGTGAGTGTGCCTCAGGGATGCGCGCGATGCGGGAGAGAATTCGTATTAATTGATGCCTCGTAGATACTGCCTTTCGACAGCAGCGTCTAAAGGCCTGGCAGTATGTCATAACCTCCCTCCCGTTTACTCAATCGCCCCCTCGATACTGATACCTTGCGACAGGCCCATCCTCACACCAAAGACTGTCCTGCCTCTATTCTTCGCCATCGGCATTATCTTCGCTCCCATCGGCGGTGCTCTTCTATACGCGAGCGCTCAGGTACAACACCCTTGATTCGTCTCGTTAGACTATACCCGCCCAAACCCAATTCTAATGCCCGAGCCTAGGTCCAAGAGATCCGACTCGACTACACCGATTGCATTGAAAAAGCTCCCACCCTTGGCAAGGACGGCGGCGGCTTCAGGGGTATGCCAGGCAGTGCCGTCAGCACCGCATTCAAGAGTTCCAACACTTCAGTGAATGCACAGTGGGCCAAGGAGAGCAACGTCACCGTCAAGCTCGACAACGGCGTCAGCGTCTCGAACCCTCGATGCCATCTCAAGTTCACCATTCCAGAGGAGATGGGCCCGCCCGTTCTCTTCTACTACCACCTTACCAACTTCTACCAGAACCATCGCCGATATGTCCTCTCCTTCGACACCGACCAGCTCAAGGGCCACAAGCGATCTTACAACGACATTCATAACTCGGATTGCACTCCTCTGTATGGCGAGGGCGGCAAGCCTTATTATCCCTGCGGTCTGATCGCCAACTCCATGTTCAACGATACCTTCTCCAGCCCTGTGCTGTCGAACCCTCCCAAGGCCAGTAGCAATGACACGTGGGTATACCACATGCAAAACAACACGGGGATCTCGTGGGACAGCGACAAAGATCTCTACGGCAATACCACGTACAACTACACTGACATCCTCCCGCCTCCCAACTGGCACGATCGCTACCCCAATGGATACACCAAGGACACGCCTCCTCCTAACCTCAAGGAGTGGGAGGCTTTCCAGGTCTGGATGCGGACGGCTGGTCTTCCTACTTTCAGCAAACTGTACCAGCGCAACAACACTCAGGCTATGTGGTCTGGGACCTATGATCTGGTGATTGACTACCGTAAGCCATTGTTTCCTCATGTTGAGCAAGCATATCTAACCCCGATATAGGCTTCCCTACTCTCAAGTACAAGG
This sequence comes from Fusarium mangiferae, assembly GCF_900044065.1. Lineage (NCBI taxonomy): Eukaryota > Fungi > Ascomycota > Sordariomycetes > Hypocreales > Nectriaceae > Fusarium > Fusarium mangiferae. Next base: position 2,038,712 of record NW_024573925.1, read on the forward strand.
GCACCAAGTCCGTCATCATTTCTACTCGAACTGTTATTGGAGGACGCAATCCTTTCCTCGGCATTGCCTACGTTGTTGTCGGCGGTGTTTGTATTGTTCTCGGCACCGTGTTTACAGTTACTCATCTCATCCGCCCCAGGTTTGTCCCCTAGTCTGACAGTCGTTGACTTTATGCTAAGTCCATGATAGAAAACTTGGAGATCACACTTATCTCTCGTGGAACAATGCCCCTGGTGTAAAGTCTGGTCCTAGCACTGCCGCCGCTTCGGGTCGCGAACTCCGTCCTGGTGAAGCTTAGACAGCTCGCGACGATTCGCGCGCTCTTCTCGCAGCTCCTACAAGCCCATCTCCGGCGTCTTTCAGATCACCGCCCAATACATCAGGTGGTCTCCTGGTCCCTCCCTGATCTGCGCCGTCCTAGGCCACGTTCACCATCAACGATATGAGTTGTCCAGTACTCAAAGGCTAGTAGATGTCATTCTGAGAGAGTGCCTTTGATCATGTTTGCTTGTCATGTTTCTCCATTATACGTCTCGTCGTGTTTCTGTACGACTACTCCTTTTTGCATTCTCCGACTGTTGCTTTACTTTGGTTTCGGGAGACTTGTATCGTAAAACATTGATCTCTTCTTATACGTGTGCTATGTCGGCCTCGTGTGCCCTTCACCCAGCAGGTACCTGTCCTTTTCAACAAGAAAATATAAGGAAAGGGGAAGGAGGAAGAGCAAGAATTGTGTTGGCTTCGCACTTATCTTTATATGGGCAGGGAGTTTGGGCGCGTTGCGACTCGGGAATAAGGATAGAATGAATTGAATCATCTACATACTCTCGAGTCCAATCACACGATCTGACATTAACAATGGGTTGCATGTTATGCTGTCTCTGAGGCGTGGGTTGACACAGAACAACAATCGTCTAACGCCAAGAAATTACAATGTAAAAGCGCTCAAAATCATGAATTATCTTATTGTGACTGATACAGCTGCCCTTGATCCATCCTGACCATATCGATATTGATATCGATATCGATGAGCGAAAGAACTGTAAAAAAATCCTTACCTCCAGACCAGCTATTTGAGACATGATGTTCTGCAGCCTACATGTCCCCTTGAAGCAACTCGAGGGCCTGTAGCTAAACGTTAAAACCAAGTAGGAAAATTGTATGTTTTTAGTACAAATGGTCAAGCAACCAACCAGCGTCTCCTAATCCTAAGTTCACGCCCAAAAAAAGAAATATCATCTTCTCACCCCGAACCCCAGTCATTATGTCACCGTTTAGCGCTTGCGCTTCTTCTTGCCTCCTCGGTCTTCGTCCTCCATGGCACTCTCGCGATCGCGCTTCTTAGCCTTGCGCTCGAGCTCATCCCAATCCTCACCCTCTTCGTCACTGTCGAGCTCTGCATCTTCATCGTCGTCGCTTGCATTGCTGCCAAAATCGGACCCTTCGTCACTAGATTCAGACTCCTCATCGAATTCATCCTCGTCCATCTCAAAGGCCGATTCTTGCTCAGACTCACCCTCGCCGTCATCATCGTCAGAGTCAGCTTGCAGGAAAGACCAACCACCATCAGCAAAGAACTGGTGGGTGTCTGCAGTGACTGTCTTCATGATAGTTGGCCAGTTGAGGTTAAGGGGACCTTCCGTGTAGGCGATATCGGAGGAGTCGAGCCATTCCTTGACCTGGTCGAGGAACTCGACGGGGATGGTGTTGACGTGGTAAGGGGGTCGTGTAAAATCCTTGAAGACAAAGACCATATCAAAGTTCTTCAGGCCGAACTGAACACGTTCCAGGTGCGCAATCTCAACTTCCTCAATGGTGATGACCATAAAAGGAGGCTCGACAACCTGAATGAGGCAGTCCGTGGTAGGTTGCACAAAGACATTGCTTCGGAATGGCACACCATGGAAACCAAGGTCACGAACAGGCATGTCGACCTCGATACCTTCGTTGCGACCAGCCTCGGCAATCTTCTGAGCAAAGCCTTGGAACAGTCGATCCAGCTCGGCTCTGCGGCGTCGTTCCTCTTGTTCTGCCTCGAACTCATCCTCGTCACCATAACGGTACTTTCGCTTGCGGTTGCCCGTCTCATCGAATTGAATGTCTGTGGCTTCTCGATAGAACTGAACATCCTTCGTCTTCTTCTTGTTGCCGACAATGATCGGGTCCTTGAGATGAATGTGAATGATGACAATCAACTCATGCTGACAAGGTTGGAAAAACAGGTGCTTGACGTTGGAAAATAGTATATCCACTCGGTGTTGTGCATTGAGGGGTGAGATATATCGAATACCGTTCTGGTGAATCTCGACCTTGCCTGGTACTCGCTTGCCTTCCATAGCTGGACGGATGTAGACATTGTCCAACACAGCTGGTCGTCGGTCTGGGTAACGGTTAGCATCCACTGATTCGAAAACATGTTTAGCTTTGACTTACTCCGTATCTCGACGAGTTTGTCCTGCTCGACGACATCCTCCATGTCCTTCTTTTCCTGCTCCTTCTTAACCACATCGCGCTTCATGTTAGAGATCTGAGTTGCTATTTCATTATATCTCTCACCATCAGACGATCGGAAGGTCAAACTTCGGACGAAGTGCGCCGATGCATCTTCGAAGGGCTGGTCATCCTTTCGGCCTACGCCCTGACCAGGCGAGAGGAAATTGATGCGCAGGAATGCCCAATCACCCTCGTCGCTTTTACTCGCGTTCTTGATAGTGTTGATGTGGAAAGGAACAGGGCGGCCCATAATAGGCAAAACGACTGTGTTGTTCTTGATATCAACAACAACCTCGAGGTTCTTGATCTTGCTGGGAAACTGGTTGTCTCTCTTGTAAGACTCGAAACGCTTGAACTTCTTGACTTCACCACCGTTCTGGCCACTCGTGGATTCTGAAAATCTGGCGAGACCCTCTCTTTGCTTCCTCGCTGCAAGTTCCTTCTGATGCTCCCGTCGCTTCTTCTCAAGGTCGTCGTTAGCGACTTGAGTTGTGCGTTCTGAGCGAAGTCTTGTACTTGTGATGTTCTTGGTCGCAACGGCACCAACCCGCGAGTCCTTCTTCTCCTTCTTAGGGGCAGGCTCTGCTTCTTCATCATCCTTGAAGAAGAACGAGTTGGCATCAGCGCTTGTTGGGGCCTCAGCTGTGAACACCACGGGCTCTGCCGAAGTGACTCGAATGGTGTCAGTCAGGACGAGCGCATAGATCTTGCTGTTCTTATCCTGGGGGGACGGGTTCTCGATGTCTTGGAACCCGGTGTTGATGATGAGAGTCATGCCGTCCTTCAGAACCCGCTGGTTCTTGGCGTTGAGAATCAAAGTAGGATCCTTGTTCTCTAATCCAATACCCCAACCAACGTTCTTTAGGAAATGCTTCTCCATATCTGGCTTCTTGCTCTTTATAATGCTGATGGCCCTGCCATAAACCTCTTTCGCTGTCATACCATCACGAATCTCCTTGATGATAGTGTTGTGAATGAGAGTAAGAAGCTTATAGTTGCTCTCCTGAGACTTGTTAGGGTCGACGAGGTAAGTTCGGGCGATGGTAGAACAGTAGGACTTGTATCGAAGCCCCATGGCGGCAATGATGATGTTCGCGTGGAGGTTTTCGTCGTTGGGTTCACCGGCAAATCGAAGGTCGTACTTGCCACCACTCTGGATCGAAGGTCCCAGAATCCAGTCCAGCTGAGCGGGATCGAGGTCCGAGGGGAGTTTGCCTTTGCTAGGCAGCTCAACTGTCTTCCAGAATTGGTTGTCGTCGAGCTTCTTGTCAACCTTGTCGGCGAGTGCGGAGTGTTTGACTTTCTTTTCGGCATCGAGGATGTTGGACATTTCGTCGAGGAAGTAGGGGGTCATCAAGGCAACACAAGCCTTGGAGGCAGTTCGCATGGCTCGGAGTTCGCTCTCGTCCTTTACGGCAAAGGCGTAGGTAGAAAGGGCGGCGGAAATGTCGACCTGGGTCACATCCTTGCACTGGTCGTTGAAGAGCTTCTTCCACTCATCGACGAAGGGTCCTCGGGAGGTGTCTTTGGCAATGGTGCCGACCTTGTTCTGGATCGCATTTGTTAGGACTGAACGAGAATGATTTTTTGACTGACTTACTCCTGCCTCCTTAATCTTATCGGCAAGCTTAATGAAGAGCTTCTCGTTTTCGGCGGCATCCTTGCCTCGCACAAGGACTTCGATTGGGAATCGGCCCCCTTTCAGCTGTTCGAGATGCTTGGCTATAATGGATTTAGTGTGAGTCATTTCGCGCAGGCAGAACTGCGGTCGCACCTTTCTTCGCTGTTGTGAGGATGTACAACGTGTCCAGGGTGAACAACATAAGGGTCGTCGGAAACTCGTATCCAAGAAGCCAGAACTAAGATATTGTTAGTGAATGCATCTCGCATTCGTTTCGAGTCGTCGTGGGATCGCATACGTGAATCGCATTGTTCTTGTGAAATTCGGGGATCTCTTCAACCTTGCCCATCATCACAATGAGGGACTGAGCGCCGTTGAACAAGCCATCCTTGGAGCGCAGGTCATTCTTCCAGGCAGTGACAAAGTGGGAGATGCGCTCCTGGAAGAGCTTGCTGTCAATCTTGATCTCGGCCATCGTTTCTGATGGAATCGTGATCGAGAGTAACAGGGGAAAGCTGAAGGAATAAAGAGCTGATGACGGGAGGTTGCGACGACGCGAGAAAAAGTGAGGTCGCGTTAATGATCCAAGCTGGAGCTCCCTGTCACGTGATGTCCCGCAACGCGTTCCTTGGGTGACTGATGATGCAAGCTACCTAAGGTACCTGCCTGTGGTGAACGGCAGGATAGTACTCCAAGCCGTTAACAGTCCGTGCTTACTTCAGGTCTCTTCGGTCTTTCTTGCAAGCTCTTATTAATTTGCTTCTTTGCGTATGTTAAGAGGGTGCAAACTTCGAGAGCTGAAAGACCGCCAAAACGCAGTTGAGTTGGTGGAGCAACCAAGTCTAAGTCTAGCAATATCTCGAGATGGTGATTCGTGACGATGAACACGAACCCTCCCAAAGACGTGGGCAACTGTGGTTCACTTTCTTGTGCAAATTCACGATGCGCCACAGATGTGTAAGTTCATCTCTTTGAATATAGTCTCAAACTTCAACGCAGCCATTGTCTCGTAACGTCTCTTCTCACCTGAGATCGCATAGCCTTGTAGTCAGTAGTGGAGTAATGCCCATGCTCTTTATTTAAGACGGGATTAATCGAATGCTATATTCCATCATGTTGTTTGTATAGTGTCTTTAATAACATGAGTGAAGAAGATAAAGAGTATTCGAGAACAAGAATAGAGCATACACAGTTATTCTTTGTCGAAACATCAGCTCAGTACATGCTCCTTATCAGGTCACTTTGGATACTCATCAGCAACACATTGAGGTTCGAACAGAGTGCTAGAGCTCTAGAAATTCGATTCATAGTCCTGAACAATTCCAAGCTCAGTAGCCGAGGTTTAGAGGAACCGCCTTTCTACCATGAATGCACCATAATCGAGAACGCGGAATGAATAGCCTGAAATATCCACGACTTACACTCCAATCCTTATATCCAACTTGAAAAGAACATGATCGCGGTATGGAAAACTTCTTTATATTCTATCCGGTAGTTTTCAGGCTTGCTGCTTCTATGCCCGCACAATTTAGACACATCAAACATCAAATGCCGGAATTAACCTCCGTGTGTCGGCGCCGGTTTTCGGGAAGTGGAGTCGGGAGTTGCGATTCAAACCCGACCCCGCGCATGCCCGGGTGAACATATAACCAAACGCGAATGTCATACCTCTCACGTAACTTTTCTCACAACTTGTTTTCTCAACCTCATTTACTCCGTAACTTATAAGACACGCAGTTTCCCTCTCGTAACATTATCTCTAAACGCTCTTGTATCCATATCAACTTACACCATAATCTGCCATCATGCGGGTTCCTTACGTATCCAACCCTCCTGAGACCAAGTCCGAGGAGCATGCCGCCATTGTAAAGCGCATAGAAGAGCGCCGCGCCCCTCGACCTCTCCAGTCTCTGGATCTGGCTCTTCTTCACTCCCCTCACGTTGCTGATGGCTGGAACTCATTCCTCGGCGCTGTTCGTACCAAGACCTCTTTAAGCGACGACATTCGAGAGCTTGCAATTTCACGTATTGCTGTGTGCAACAAGGCCTGGTACGAATGGAAACACCATGCGCCGCTAGCTGTCAAGGGCGGTGTATCCGAGGCTGGGCTTGAGGCTATCAAGGGTGAGGAACTTGGTGAGCGGCCTGCTGAGCTATCAGAGAAGCAATGGGCTGTGCTGCTGTACACGGATGAAATGACGAGGAACGTTCAGGTCAAGGATGAGACCTTTGATCGTCTGCGGGAGTATTTCAACGAACAAGAAATTGTGGAAATCACAGCCACGGTAAGACAGTCCCTTGTCCCTCTAGTCATCAAAGTCATCCTGACGCCAACAGGTTGCATGCTACAACTGTGTAAGCCGTTTCTTGGTGGCGCTTGACGGTAAGTCAAAGTCATAAATTCATCCCCTGTCTAACTAGAACTAACAATGCTACAGTCGGGGAGAGAAATGGTACGGGTCCCGAAGCTATCTCGGGTCATTGATAGACAGCTGTGTCCTGCCAATTTCCAGGAGTAGCAGCAAATTAAAAAAGAAGAAGCAGGTCTTTATCACGAATAGTGATTCATAAGACCAAAAACAAACAGAGTGTTAGAATAATACAAAAGCAACCGTGCTAAGGAAATACCACGACTTAAGGCCGCGGGAAAGGGGTATCATCCCATCTACAGAAGTGAAGTGAAACTAAGAAACCAAACTCCTCATGAAATAAGCCCCCGAGGCCCCATCTTCGCTAAACCAACCCGTCGTTAATCGTTGCTCATTCAACCATGCCTCCTGTGGTCGTGGTGAGTGTCCGCTGTCATGCTGGACTATGCTGTTTTGTTAACATGTTGGCGACCACCTGGCCGCACTAAGAACGCCGTGTAATGAGGATCGTGTAATGTCCGTGCTGTATCGTCGCACTTGACAACCTGTAAGAGTTATGCCGTGTCGCTGTAACCAGAAACCAAAACGAAAAGAAAACCTTGAAGTCTAGGACCAAACCGATGCTTCAAGATCACGGCGACTTGGAATATGACCTCGACATTGCGCGCTCAATTGAAGCATGACGCTGATGCATTTTAGGCGATGTTTGTAGTTCCTGAACAACTCCAGCCCAGCCCTTACGGCTGGGTTTTGGCACGGGCTCCGGGTGGTTAACGAGAGCCTGGGTGGTCAAACTGCGCAAGGGAGGACGGTTGATGATACCCTCCATTAAGCCTCTAGGAAGAGAAGGACGGGTTGGTGTTTTGAAAACCGGTGATTTTTCCAGATCCCTTGCCGTAGGTAGAGGGGGCGGCGGCGGCGCAGAGAGCTTCTCATGGGTAGTGGTGCTTGTTTGTGATGCGACGACGCCCATATAAACGACAAGGAAGCGCATACGTAGCATATCGAGTCTACGAACCCGATCCTCTAACCTCGATCGCTTCGACGCCCACAGCAGCCTGGCGGAAGTCTTTAGCTTGGTGGTGTCCTCCTCGATCACCACACCATTGATATCCTCGCGCAAATCATCACCCGTCTTCTGAATCTCCCTTAGGAGCCGTGTCAAGCGTATCTTATCATCAAGGCGCTGCACCTTTGCGACGTCACGATCATAGCTCTCGTTCTCCTGTACAGAAAAGTCGGCAGTGTCAAGAAATGTTGCAATTTCGAGCGGCGCCGCTTGGTACGCGGCCGTGTAAGAGGAGATGGTCTGGACTAGGACGATGAGGGATAGGATGACAGCGATCAGAATGAGGATAATAGTCCACTGGAGCAGATTGAACTCGGCCATGGTTGAGCAGAGCGTCTTGATGGCGAGTCGAGGCGGAGGGTGAAGCTATCGCGCATGGTCCTTGGGGAGTTGTGTGTTTGTGGGAGAGAAAGGGGACAGAAGGGGAAGAGGCGCACACAATATGCAGGTGAAAGGCAAGGGGACATGAGCGATGACGACGGGAAGAACAAGCGCAAGCGTAGCCAGATCCAACAACCCCAACAATCATGCCGTACAGTAGATACTGTATCTTAACCTATCTAGGAGAACCTGCGCGTTTATGTGCGCTCTAACTAATAACTAACAGAGGCACCTAATTTCTAGGCTCATACACAAGCCGAGCTTCCATATTCGTGCTGGACCACTTGGTGCAGATGGCTGGGGATCAAGCAGAACCCCTCCCCCCTGCAGGCGCATCTGCAACTAACGATAGCCCATAGAGACAGGGCAGGGTATTCAAGTCAGTCAGTCATCACATGGTCATGGTCATGGCCAGTCCAGTGGGATGGGATGCGCGACTTGATGGCGTTGTAATTGTCTGACTGATACTACTTTGCATGGCCCATAAGTATGGGTAAGCGTGAGGTGCCGTGATGATGATATACGCGGAAGTGCCGGGCGGAAGAAACGGTCAAGACGGTATCTGGTGATGCTGACTGATGGAGGTTAACACAAAACCTAGGTACTCAAAGAACGATGCGTGGCCATCGCAGCTTGTTAATGTCATAGTTTAAGAGGATGCACCACGAACCTGCTCAAGATTGGCAGTATCCAAAAACTAATGCTGCGCTGCCGAACCGTCCAGCGGGTTTTTACATTGCATTGGCGGATGGATTGCATTCCGAGTGGGTTCATCTGCAGGTTGAGTATCACCATCGGTTGGATGTGACCAATTCTCGCAGGACACTAGTGTCTTAGATCCTCAGAGCGCCTAAGCCCATGAAAGCATGGATATCGAGGTCTGGAATTAGGGTTAGGGGAAGGGTAGCACCTTGGTGGATCAGTTTAGGGCTTAAGGAGGAGAAAGAGAGCTGAAAGACATTAATTTGTTGAGGTGAAAGTTATGAAAGACATCTAGTACAGTGCCTATGTATTGGGTATTTGAACAATGCGTTCCCCGGCGATTCAAGTTTATGGAGGGGTAAAGAGAAGTTGGCTGGGTTGACGTTGTTGTCATAAGTTGGAATAAACTTGATTCGTTACTTACTGAAGGCTTTAGCCGCTGTCAGATTGGCACCCAGTAAAAAGTTCTCGGGCCGTTGAAGGCGTGAGCGAAGTGGTGCCAATGGAATCATGCATTCCTCTTCTCTTCTCTCCTCTCCTCTCCCTTGTCCCTTAGGCAAGGTTCTGACATCCCACTGACTTCATCGATGCCATGTACCTGCGCCAGTCTTGCAGCTTATCACAATCATCGGATCTTTCTCCACTGATATCGCCTGTTTCTGCATTCTCTGTTACCACCCTCGTCCTCCAGCTCCCAAGAACCCTCAACAATATTACAAACCTACCTACTCATGGCGACGAATACAGCGACGGTGACGGCTGACCCCGCGCCGCAAGCGCACCAGTTTCCCCTCCCAAAGATCCTCGAATACCCCGCGTCGACCCCGCCAATCCTTATCACCCAAGGTGCCGAGGGTCGCCTCTACAAAACCACTTACCTATTACGCGATATTCCCTGCGCCCTCAAGTATCGCCCTCCTAAGCCCTGGCGTCACCCGATTCTTGATCAGCGGCTCACCAAGCACCGTATCCTTTCAGAAGCTCGTATTCTTGCAAAGTGTCGCCGCGATGGGGTCCGTGTACCAGCTGTGTATGCTGTGGACGAATCTGCTGGGTGGTTGATGCTGGAATGGATACCCGGAGGCCCTGTCCGAAAGAGCATCAATGAGCGGCTCGGAAATAGAACTGAAGGGATAGAGAGCGATGTTGAGCTGAAGGACCTCATGCGAAAAATCGGTACTGCTATTGGCAACATGCACAAAATCGGCATCGTCCATGGTGACTTGACCACAAGCAACATGATGTTGCAGCCCCCAGCTAACCCCCAAGACGGTAATTCCTTACATGGGGGGTTGGTTATTATCGATCTGGGTCTTGCGAGTGGAAGTATTTCAGACGAAGACCGGGCAGTTGATCTCTACGTTCTGGAGAGAGCATTTGGTAGCACACATCCAAGAGCAGAGTGCCTCTTTCCAGAGGTGCTCGAGGCCTATGGCCAGACCTTCAAGCAGGCCGAGATTGTTCTCAAGAAGCTAGAAGACGTGCGGATGAGAGGCCGCAAACGAAGCATGCTTGGGTAAACAAAAAGAAAAACAGAAAAGCCGTCTTGCAGCCAATTTCCCTACCATAGTGTCTAAACTCCGTGTATCTGATGCTCGCTGTTTTGCCAAACAAAAACCAAATGGACAAATGATGCTACTACATTCCATCTTATGTGGCTTGGAGATCCAATATGCCAGAAACCCAATGGTTCATCATCTCTTCCTTTTTCTCTTTCTTTGTCTTTCCTCTCTTTCCCGGCCGACAAGGAACTTGTCCAACTATGGTGCCACCAGCTCCGCTCCAGCAAAATATCCCTTATTCTCTATGACGCCTCGATCCTGTACGAATGCCGTGTATCGCACTACCCATTCGGGGACAATCTCTCCAGTCAAACCCGTACCGCTGTTGCCGGGATCGGCAAGAAGACCTGCGCCCTTCGGCCCGTAGCTAAGGAGTTCTCGAAGAGTGCCGTGCGGAAGAATATCGATACAGTCGTTGTGAACATGCAATTCCACGCCTTCTTGGTCGGCTAGCTTTTTCAGCGGGGGTGGGACATCGCAGCAGTTTCGCAGATTGATCTGGTCGATAACGGGCCGGACGCTCGCACGCTTGATGAAAGCGCCAAGTTTCTCGCTGCCAAACTCGGCCACAGCGAGACGCTTCACGAGGCCTTGCTTGTGCAGGCCCTCGAACACCTTCCAAGTCGCAAGCTCCTCTTCAAGGTTCCCCTGTTGGGCATTGGTCTTGTCCGCCTCCCATTCGCAGTTTCCTTCGAACGAAATGCCAGGAAAAGATACAATTAAGAGGTCGATGGTTTGAATGCCGAGTTCTCTCCGGACCAAGTCCAGAGCCTCTTTGACATGTTGTTCCCCAGCAGCTACTGACATACCCGGGAGAACAAAAAACTTGACAGTGATCTCATACTGACTGGGTTCCTCTTGGAGGCCAGCGGCATTCCAATTAATGCGAGGAACGTATAGCGCATCGCCTTCTTGTTCGGTCCAGAGGTCGACGACTGTGTGCTTGCCTTTGGCCGTGTCGCCGTTCGTGAAGCCGTTTGTTTCTTGCGCATCGATCGCATAATCGCGCTGAGCTTCGGTGATGTTGTCACGCAGGGAATTGACGAGTTCGAGGTTGGATCTGCTGTTGCCGGGTTTACGGATAATGGAGGGGCCCGCCAACATGACATTGCTGCCGAGAGGGGTTTTGTAAGCATCCATGAAAACTGCAGAGAAGTGAGATAGATACATACGCAGTAGATAGAATAAGTCTCGTCATGGTGAAATTATGAAGATACGAGAGAGATAGTCCCAACAAACAAATGAGAAGAGAATGGTTTGAGGAGAGACTTTTAGTAGACAAGAGGGAAATTTTTCGCCGTCGGGGTCCTCGAGGCGTAAACTCGGACACGCCAGTATTAAACCTGCAGACCAAAATACCTAGTCTATCCCATGGCGCGCCCACTGCTGAAATACGTGGGGTAAAGCAGATAGCTTAGTAATGTCTAATCATTTGAGGTCAGAGTTATTAATCACAAGCGAAGTTTGAGGTTTGTGTAATGATTCTACTGTATTTATGTTTGTCATGGCTGCAAATACCGCATCATTGCTACGGGACAGAACTGAGTGGGAGGCTGGCTCTGAATGGCCATGAACGGTTTGGGACCTGACATCAGTAGGGGCGTATAGTCGCGTGCTTGACAAGTGAGATGGTCAAATGATGACAGTGCCCATTACCATTTCTTTCACGTTGAGGTCGGAGATTCTTTTATCATTCTCTGTGTACGTGGGGTAACGGGTTCAAGTATTTACCAACCTTACTTAGGTAGGTACTAGTTAGAAGGTAGAGTAAGGTGTGTCGGCACTATGGCCTCCTTGTCACCGTTGAATATGCAGAAGCATGTAGTGGGTGCCAATCACAATGACATTGACTGGTTCAATTACTCTGATAACTTCTTTATTGGAGACAGGATCATAATATACTATGCAACTCCAGAGAGAATACCTACTACCTAGTACGTAGGTAAGGTTGCCAATTCGCCTTAACTTTAGGTACCTAGCTTATCTGTGCTAACCTTAGATGGCGTCTGGCGCTCAGTGTAGCCACCCACTGAAGTGACCGGGGGGTCCAGACCTAGCCCAGTAGGCGGATTGGCTGGAGCCTGGACCACCTTACCTCACTCACTTCATCATTGGGTTTGTCGGCCTGAGCCAACTCGTCACCAACCCGCCAAAATTGCTTCCGTGTCCACCTTGAAGCCAGAATTGCTTCCTCCGTCATCTTTCGAAACCTCACCCTGCCTTTTATCTGTACGCCTCCAAGCAGGCTCGATAGACCATCATGGCCATTCAGTATGCTTCTCCGTGGCATACCTACTTTTTCTGCCTGCTGACCGAGAGCTAACTACAGATATCTCATTCTCCTATCCCGTCAGGGCAAAGTGGTGTGTCTTGGTTGCTCACATGCGCAGCTTCAACAGCACTGACTAGTCATGACAGCGTCTTGCCAAATGGTTCACAACACTCTCCCCCAAGGACAAGGCCAAGATCGTCAAGGATGTATCTCAGCTTGTGCTCGCTCGAAGAACGCGCATGTGCAACTTTCTAGAATATAAGGGTCAGTTTCCTAACCCCTTTGTTTTGATAGCCTTGAGCTAACCAGCATGTAGATACAAAGATTGTCTATCGCCGATATGCATCACTCTTCTTCATCGCCGGATGCTCCTCCGAAGATAACGAGCTGATCACCCTCGAAATTATCCACCGATATGTCGAGCAGATGGACAAGTACTACGGCAACGTTTGCGAGCTCGACATCATCTTCTCTTTCACCAAGGCATACTATATCCTCGACGAAATCCTCCTCGCCGGCGAGCTGCAGGAAACGAGCAAAAAGAATGTTCTTCGCTGCATCGGCCAGCAGGACTCCCTTGAAGATATGGAGGTAAGTCATGACCAGCTTGATAAACTATGAAGTTTTGTGATAGCCCGGCAACCTACACCCACCCACTCACCCGCCAAATCGTCGCAAGACAGCTAACGCCAAGCCTCCAACAAGGTCGAGGACGAGGTCACAAAGATCATGTAAACCTCCTCGACGACCTTTTAATTGCTACCCAACATCAATTCGACACCGCTCCCGAAGCGTCGGATTGAGGCGATCGATCAATACCTACCAAGCGTTTTCATACGAGTTGCAGTATATTTACTGGCCGAGAATTAACTTTGGTTCAACAGGCCGACGAACAAGTATTGACGTCGCTCAAGGAGTCAGGAATTCTGTAATGGGAAAGTCTCAGGCGGCTGAGCATCTCTTCGATGGGAAGAGAGGACACGCATGTTTACATCGTGGGAATAGGCGCAGATGGTGTTTTGGGAGTCTCGGACCGTGTTGGTCTTGTTTTGTAGATCTTTGACGGTGGAAAACCACCTTCTTTCGTATCAAGAGATGAGGCCTGTGGGCAATGGTGTTGCGACAGCTACGACGGGCAGCGCAGAGAGATTGTCTCCGGTCCTCGACCCGGTATTGGTCAAACGTCGACGCAACATTGAGAGGAGAGCGAGCCTTGAACAACAGCAATGATCGTCATGAGAGGCTGTATTCCACTGAAAGTAGTCAGGCCTGGCACGTTGGGCCACCTCCTGTGCTTATCGAAGCCGAAATCAGCCGCACTGCTCAGTCGCAACACCTCGGCCCACAACTGGAATCAAGAGAAAACGATTGACCTCATATGCTTGTTTCTGTTTCTTGTTTCTCCAATTTCCAACTGACGTTAGACGGTGACTGAAGATGATTCTGGCCCATCCATCAAAGGGGATGGGCCATTTCATCCTAGGGGTCGACTGAAGCGCGTGGTTTCGGAGTTCAGCCCCATTCGCTATCGCTGATCAATCGCGTGGAGTTGCCGCCAGGGCATTCCCCCTATTACGATACGCCAAACTTACACATTCGGGTCTTCGAACAACGGATCGTAATTAAGGACATGTGCGAAACGATTGGATTGTAAGTTGGCACTGAAGAATTGATCAAAACAGAGTCCCTGAGGTTTGTCTCATGAGAGCCAAAGAATGAAGCATGAGGCTTACAGGGGGCCTATTGGCTCCCGTTAATATCCATGGCTTAACTGGCAGTACCGAGAACTGGCTCGATCCCCGGAATTCTTCAACATTGGCCGGACCAGGGCCGGGACCGGTCCAAGCTCACGCCAACTCAACTCAGCTCTCAGCAAAAGTGACTGATTTTGAGATCCCGTGGCTGGCTGCAGCAAAGGATCACACCAGACTTGAGTGGACTCAAATGTCTTTGTTTGACGAGAACGCAACGCAACCGAGACACAGAGTTACCGTTCATCCGCTAACCTCAGACAGCCCAACAGGCCATCCTATTCTACTCCAACCATTCTATCCCGAAGCCGGTCAATTCCATCCACTCAAAGCCTATCCATCCATATCCATCCTTTCGATTGCGGCCCCTCAATCAGTCATTCTGTGTTTCCTTGGTCTCATAAACTAACCAGGTTCCTGCCTTATCTATTTGCTTATTGCTTATTCACATAGATGTATTCACCAACTCAACCTCAACCTCAACCCTGTTACTTGCTTATCTCTATCCAAAATCCCCCCCTTTCATCATCATTTGAATCGACCAGGCTCTCGGCAATCTCCTATTCAATCTTGATCTGATCAGTGCCTATTATTATCTCCCGTCATCGCCAACCAATCTCTTTTTTATCTCCGGTCTTTTAGATTCTCAGGGTCCTTGCTGGCTGCACTGTATCTCCCAACTTTACAGTAACGAATCTGCCGCCGATTACTCCGTCCAGGGCATTAGAAATTACCACCGCGATTTAAGTTCCTGGCCTCGCCCCTCCCGAACTGTACCTGCTCCTGACCCGGCGATCGTTAATTCCCGACTTCCTTCCGCCTACTTTCAATCATCCTCACCCCGACACTATTATCCCCCTCTTTCTCCTCAATCATCAATACCCCATATCATCGCATTATCGATTGTCGCAACCAATTTCGACATCGTGTTTTATGACATCGGCCATCGTACGCTTACCGCCATCTTTCCCATATCGCGACAACTGTCACCTTCCCGACTCCGGCCCACCGCGACTCCACGCTGACGCAATCTGTTCCCTTGACTGCTCCCTCAATCAGTCAGTCGCATCACGCATTTACGGCCCAGCGCATCAACACCGCGACATTCCCACCACAGAATCGGCCTCAGAGTGCTCTTCAGCTTCCAAGATGAAGGTAAGCAGCCCCAGGACTCCGCGGAGGAACCCCTCATCCGACACATGCTAACGCGCGCATGCAGTATCTACCAGTACAAGACTTCGAAGCGGTGACGAGCGCGCTGAACTTCAACACACCCGACTGTAGCGTGACCGGCGGATGCGATCTCTACACAACGAAATCAACGGGTTCTGACAAGAAACTCTACAAGAACATCGACAACGATCTGAATTCGCAACATGAAGCCCTTCTCAAGCTCGGCGCCAGCCTATCACCGCCTGAGCGCGCTCATATGCTTGCTACATCACCGAGCATGCAGCTGTTTTCACACTCAAGTGCTTTCGGCCCCTTGTCTGAGCTCTCGAGTCGCAAGACATTTGCATACCTCATCGCGACGCTGAATGCGAGTCACCCACACTACGATTTCTCTCATGTCCTTCGACCCAACGACTTCAAACGAGAGCGAAACCTGCGTCGCGTCATGGTGAACCTCGATTCAATTCTTCAAAACGTAAGACCTAACTTCGAGCCCAAATCTCTCGGTTCCTCGCTAGGCAGTGAGACAACCTCGATATGGGGCCCCCAATGCTGGTCATTGATCGACAAGGAGATGCACCTCAACGAGTGTACTATTTTCAGCTACAACCCCGAGAGCGACCCCTTTGAAGAAGATGAGAGTGCAATCTGGGCTTCACATTACTTCTTCTTCAACCGCACCTTGAAAAGAGTGGCATATCTTTACGTCCGCGTTGTGCCAGTTATCTCGTCTCATAGCCCAACTCTCCGACCCACAAATCTGGCCAGGAACCACAGCAACCAACGGGATCTCGCATCAGCTGGTGCGCAGAAACGCGCCAACTACTGGCTTGGTGATCAAGACGCCGAGTTAGTGCCATATAATGAGGACGACGAGGAGCTCATTGACGACGGTCTTTTTTGGAATCGTGGAGAGAACGGAGATCTCGTTGCCTATTCAGATGAAGACTTCGACGAGGATATCGAGGATATGGATATGCTCGACAGCAGTCCTGACAGGTCCATGAGCGATGATGTCGCCGGCCGTATGGAGATCTAGGGTTGATTCGATCCAAATCGTCATGATAGATCGGTTCTTCAAGAAACAGCCTCTTCGGTTCGAAACCGAGCATCAACCGTATTTCTCTGAAATCATTATTTGCTGCATTATTTCAACATTCAACACTATCCTAATCTCAACTAGGGTTGCTCGATACCAACAAATCGAGACAAACGAAGCTGAATAGCAAACTACTGTTGCTTCGCCTTTTTGTATTTTGCGAGCATTTTTACGTTATGCTCTTTTCTTTCGACATGCCATTTGCTTAGTATGAAAGTGTGAGGCCCGGTTAGGCTTCTGGTCGGTGAGAGCGGCTGGAATTCCGCGACATGAGGCGTTTCTGGGTCCGCTTGTCAACCTGCTATTCCTGGAGATGGTTGCAGGTTCTCTGTTGTAATTACTGCATCTTTTTTTTTTCATCTATCTCTGCTTTCTTTTTCAAGCACTGTTATTCTACATCCTTTAACCTGGGTTTGGCTTTGGCTGCTTTTGATTGGAATACCGCCTGACACGGCTATGCCTGGATGTATGATGAGAAATCGTGGCTCGGTGTCGGTGTCGTCTCGTTTGGGAACGGCATGGGATGATAGTTGGCGCTAGCGGCATGGGAACTCGGGTGAGAGTAACGACCTGGTTTTATGGTGATGATGTACATGATGGGTTGAGGGATGCATGCCATGGGCTAGTCAGGCTGGTAATTGCTTTGACACGATGTTGCGAATTCATGATTTCAAATTCCCAATGGCTTTACTCATCAGTACTGGATAAGCACCTTGGTTGAAAGTGATCACTGTTTCCTCGACCTTGAGTTCAGTCGAGAGCAAGTCTATGCGTAGGGACACACGTGTAGCCGGGATGACGCAAACAGCTGTAGGATTCATTTGTTACGCAGGCACAGTCAAGCATTCAAATTTGGCTTGAACTGTCTTTGACATGACTTTATCGTTGAGCGTGGGGCCGGGTGTGTCTTGGGTATATGCCAACGATATTCAAATACATCTTGATTCCTGCAGCGGCCGCTGCCATCTTCCATGGAACTTTGAAATTAGCCGGCCGTTCAGACACTTGAGCATGCCACAAAGTTGATACATGGACAGTATGCCAGTTGGCTTCTCAGAGGCATGTATTTGAGTTCGTCGTTGGTTCTTTGTTTGATTTTGATTTTTGGTGGCGAAGAGGTTCTGGTGGGTGGCTTTGGGTGCGGTATATGTATCATGTAACTGTGTTACTTCCGGGGTTATCTCGAGGGTTCACAAAGGATAGTTACTCTCTGATGTGTACTCAGAGATGAGGGTGAGACTTGACTTTGGGAAAGAAGCCCATAGCTTCAGTCTATACAATCTGAAAGCCTATTTCATCAACACATGGGTATCGTCAGGGTCAACGTGGTTGAGCCATGTCCGATGTCTAGTTTCCAGGCTATCTCACGATGGATAAGAGATGGCCAATTTGGTTGCGCGTCTTGTTGGGAAACGGAATGCCACACTTGGGTCTGGAGCGGATGAATGCAAACGTTGCTATCGCCCTCAAGGAACTCGGCCTCGACATTGTGGATGCTCAGCAGGGCATAGAGATGGCAAGGACTTTCAAATCGCCTGAGGAGTTCAAATGCATTGTCGCATCTCTTCGCGCAACAGAGATCGTTGTGGGCAAACTCCGTGATGCAGTCTCACCAGGTCTTGCGGAGAACCAACTCTGGTCAGTCATGCACAAATCCTTAATTGAGCAGAATGGAGACTATGTGGAGACTCGACTCCTCACCGCTGACCCACGAACAAACACTTGTTTCCAGGAGTCAGCAAGTTATGCCATCCCGAAGAACGACCTCGTGGTTCTAGACACAGATGTAGTCGGTTGCCATGGATACTACTCTGACTTCTCACGAACGCTTCACGCTGGCCCGGATCCTCCTACCGAGGAGCAAAAGAAGACATACAGAACTGCACTTGCACAGGTCAATCACAACATGAGGATCCTCAGGCCGGACTTGACCTTTGGCGACTATACAGATCTTGCATGGGATATTCCTGAGCAGTATTGGGCTAACCGGTATTTTGTCTCAGCGCATGGCTGTGGTCTCACGGAGGAGGATCCGTATTTGCATCATCGAGGAGATTTCCAGGATTCTGGCTATGATGGTGTTATCGAACCGGGCATGGTACTTTGCGTTGAGAGTTATATTGGCAATGAGCGTGGCACACAGGGTGTCAAGCTGGAACGGCAGTCCTAATCACCGAAACAGGGATTCAGGTTTTGTCAAAGTTTCCCTTTGAGGAGGCTACGCTGAAGTGACTGGTGCAAGTCAACTATTCTTCTATATTGTCTTGTCCGACAGTCCACCTGTCCTCTGGATATGAATACGAATCAATCCATCGGGAACTAATAAGGCAAGCATTCGATCTGAGAGCATTGCCCGCAAGATCGATCATAGAACTTTGCTCCTCTATCATTAGCCGAAATGCCCATACTCTCCTTAGGGATCGATGAAAGGTAACAGTTTCTGGAATATTGGGAAACGACCCAGCCAAATACCACACAGCTCTCATCCTCCAAACATGCTCGGGCACACATCTCGACGCTCCCCTGGAACATCGACATGGATCTGTAATTTGGGCCGTTGCTGTTGAAATTTCCCTGAGTACCACCGCAGAGACTGGTAGTCTCTGTTGGAACAGCACAGGTTGGTTTGTATTCACCCACATAGATGTCGTCAATAGCTACATAACGGACGGCAGCCTGGCTGTTAAGTCTGACAAAGGCATAGAGGTGGTCGTTCATTGCTCCTTGGAAGATCGCAGTGCGTTGGACGTATTTAAAAGGGGCGCCTTTCGGAACAAAGACTTTCTCGTTATGGACATGGCCATATTTCTGAGTCGCGATGATGAAGGAGAAATCCCAGTCTTGGTCAGGGTCAGAAAGAGGGGCATATGAGAACCAGACTTGGTACTTCTTCGTCGAGTCTAGGGATATGGGCCTCCACATATCAGATCCAAGGGTAGAGCCCAGTCCTGAGCTAACAAGTCTTATGTGACGTTAGCTTCAAGGAGTCTGGGAGCGCTCATATGTATCCGACTTACGCAAACTGGTCGCCACTATGAGCACGCGGTACGTCCTGAGAGGTGCTGCTCTTTTGTTGAAATGGTACGGCGATACCGGCGAATTGCCCCATATAGTCCCATCTGTTCTCGCCCGTATTGTCTCCCTCAAAGCTTGGGTCCTCGATGGAAACTGAGACAACGGGACATGATGCTGATGAAGTTGTTGAAGTCCATAGGCTTTCTGTTACCGACGTGCTTTCGGGTGACGATAGCGATGTAAGCAGGGTTGTGGTGGTGTCAATGCTTGTGGGCACGTCGCTAGTCACAGTCGTGGCATCAATGGTTGTACTAGATCCGTCGGATGTGGCGATATCAATAGTGGAAGTATCGGTTGAGACCTTGCTGTCTCCTGAGCTGACTGTCGCAGTTGTTGCATATGATACGGTAGTGTCAGTTGATGTTCTAGGCTCGATTGAAGTTGAGTGAGCAGTGGTGGCTGCATCGGCGGTTGCAGTCGACTCGTTGGATGCAGTGGGGATGATTGAAGCTGCTGTATCAGTAGTGTCAATCGAATCAGTAAGAAGGCCTGAATTAGAGGTGCTGTCTGGAGTCGAGCTGTTGCTTGGTTCCGATTCATCAGTTGAGGCAGTGGTTGTGGTAGTGGCCTTCGTCGTGGTAGGATCGTCGCTTGTCGTTACAGCAGCCAAAGTCGATCCAAAGCTATTTGGCGAAGTCGATGTCGATGTCTCAGAATCGAACTCAGAATCAGAGATAGCTGGAGGGTTGACAGAGGCTGTATAGCCTGAAAAGCTGGCACTCAAGGTTGTGGTTTGCGGCCAAGTTATAGCTGAAGAACCACTCAACGCTGTTTGGACAAGTTCGCCAGCACCGGTAGAACTTGAATAGTCTGTTGAATATGAGGCATCCAGACTTTGCGTGGTTTCAGCTTTTGGACCGATCACCGTTGTGGTATCTGAGATCCACGACAAAAGTGATGTATACTCAAAGTGAGAATGTGGTTTACATTTTCCAGCCTCAGCAACAAAGACGCCCGATGCTGCTAATACAATAGCAAGCACTCTTGAAGCCACCATACCCGCATCCGTCTTTTAAAAAGGAGTAGGCATCTACTCTATTGTACATGATTTTGGCGGGCGAGTGTCCCTTTTTGTCCAACCAGAGTGGTAGTCAAGAAATAACCATATCTCCAAGAAGCGCAATTCTAGATGCATTTACGGAGTAGAACGAACGGGAACCAAATAAAACAAGCACTAGATCCCAGCTGGTCGATCTAACAGGGAACAATTACAATCAATAGCATACGGTTGTGACATAGCGTCAGGGGTACAGAGCTTAAAGTGGTGAAAAGGACTGATGCTATGCCGTTTGTTATGGACTTGAGCAATTTTATTCTGCAGCGCCATTTCTCTAGTTTTAAATAGTTCCATGGTCTAGGCTCTACAGACTTTATTGACAACCTGCGAACCACGCTCAAAAGGAATCGCAATATTCCAAAGCTTTTATTGACGACACCCATTCGTGCATGTGTCCAAGCATTGGATAGTGACTGGAGATGCCATGAGTAAGCGCTCAGAAGTCTTCTCATATCAAGACGAAGGAGACGAAGAGGCGAGCCGTGATTACTCTAGGAAAACTCAAGTTGCTAGTGAACCAAAGGCAGTACAGTACTTCTTAACTAATACTTTTATTCTGTTATGGAGGAAAAACAAGAAGAGAGTGAAATCATGACTCAGTAATTGGCTCTGGTCTTTCAACAGTCCTTTTTGTTATTAGTTCTCAATCAAGTTTCGCATCCTTGCCTTGGTAAGATAAGATTCCTTGAAGAACTTGTACGGATAGAAGATGCACTGTAACTAGTGCAAGACAGAACCTAGATGAAGCAAGAGAAATGCATAGCAAGTATCAGTCGATCTCACTCTATATATTCAGCCTACTAAGGATAAACGATGACCATTTGCTTCAGGTTCCTAGAGATCAGAAGTCATCAATGTGTCCATATCTTCCCTGTAACATAAGCGTTTCTATATACTTGAGGTGGGATAACGTATTGTTTTCGTCGCGAATCTTCTTGTACTAATCGTAGTAGAACAATCGTCTTTACATTGCTAATATAGTAATTAAAAAGTCGTTTCCCTGCTACCTAGTAGGTCCCTACCTCTATATACCTAGGTAGGTATTTCTTCCTCAGAATCGAACAAACGCAAATGGAACCAGATTCAAATGGTCTATGCCTTATCTCTTATCGCGATTCTCGACATGGGCTGATTGACCAATTAGATCGTCCAGATTCCACCCGTCGCGGGGCCTCACCCAAGTCTCCCAAATTTTTTCTCGCTGGCAATCGCTTTCGCTTCATCTCGACTCGTCTTCAGCTTCGACTTATCAAAGTCATCTCACGCCACGGCAATCGCACGCAACACGACAGCTTCTATGTACCATTTTGTATCGCGGTAAAAAGCAGTGCAAATTAGCTCTGCTTCCAATAAAAACTCCAGAGCATGGCCGTCCAGACGTCGCCATCGCTCACTTCAACCTCACATACCTTGACTGCCGCGCCGCCCGCAATGGCTGCTCCCGATTCTTTCACAAATAGCCACGTCTTGGCCCTTTTAGAAAGCCTAGCCGACGGCAAGCGACACGCTTTTCTTCAACCCACAGCTTCCATCCCAACCGATTCTCTCAACCTTGTCAAGCACACCCTGGAAGGTTTTGCCTCACAAGTCGGCGATGAGCAACAGGAGAGGTTAAAAGAAAATCGCAAGCGCAAGAGAGGCGCTGCAAATAGCGAGGATATCCTTAAAATGCGCAAGGTCTATATCGATGGGTTCGAGACCGGCCAGGTTTGGCAGCAGGCCAAGAGAATTATTGGTGGTGTCTTGAAGTATTCGGAAGAGGCGCTGGCAGAGTTGGAGGAGCGCAAGGAGATTGCCGTCAGCGGCGCTGGTGCATCAGACTCAAAGACGCTCGAGTTTGGAGAGGATGGCTTCGAAGTAGACTCCGAGGAAGAGGACGAGAGCGACCAGGATGGATCCGACGAGGAGGAAGAACAATTATCAGTGGACGAAGCTCAAGACGATGGCCAAGAGGACGACTGGGAAGATGATGAAGAGGAGATCGAAGAAGGCAGAGACGATTATCAGGAAGATGATGAGGAAGACGAGAGTGTGGGTGGACCGGTTGAAGAGTATGAGGAGGATCCCGACGGTCTCAACGATGGTTTCTTCTCACTCGATGATTTCAACCGGCAAACACAATATTTCGAGGAGCAGGACGCAAAGGGAGATCCCTACACGGATCAAGCAAGCGACGATGAGGAGATCAACTGGGACGCGGATCCTCTGGCTCCTCCTACACCAGGTTCCAAATCTAAGAAGGCTGCCAAAGAGCCACTCTCTGAAGAGGAAGATGATGACGACGACGAGGACGGCCCTACATTTGGTGACATGGCTCTCGATGCCCCAGAAGGCGACAGTGAGGATGAGGCCATGGATATGGATGAGCCTGTTGATGACGACG
The DNA here is from genome assembly GCF_900044065.1 of Fusarium mangiferae. NCBI lineage: Eukaryota > Fungi > Ascomycota > Sordariomycetes > Hypocreales > Nectriaceae > Fusarium > Fusarium mangiferae. Next base: position 2,061,719 of record NW_024573925.1, read on the forward strand.
ACAACGGTCTCAATGCCAATGATGTCTACTATAAGGACTTCTTTGCGCCGCCGCGTCGAAAGTCGAATGGCGGTAAGCCCAAAAAGTCTGTCAAGTTCCAGCCCGAGCAGCCAAACGATGCCGACGTTGAGAGAGCCATGGCCGATGTTCGCAGAGATCTCTTTGACGATGAGTCAGAACAGGAAGATTCGGACGATGCTCTCTCCGATGTTTCCGCTGGAGATCCCAAGTCAAGACGCTCAGCTCACGAGCGGAGACAAGCCAAGCTTGCCGAAGAGATCCGCAAGCTTGAGGCTGCATCCGTTGCCAAGCGTGAGTGGACTCTCTCTGGTGAAGCTACTGCAGTTGACCGCCCTGTAAACTCTTTACTGGAGCAGGATCTCGATTTCGAGCATGTTGGCAAGCCCGTGCCTGTCATCACTCCTGAGGTCAGTGAAAGCATCGAGGATCTCATCAAGCGTCGTATTCTCGCTCAAGAGTTCGACGAGGTTATTCGCCGACGTCCTGACACCGAAGGTGCAGCCGCAAGTACCCGTCGTGGCCTTGTCGAACTCGATGATACCAAGGCTACAAAGGGTTTGGCCGAGATCTACGAGGAAGAGCACGTCAAGAATACAAACCCAGACACCTATGTCAGCCAATCAGACGAGAAGCTTCAGCGCGAAGAAAAGGAAGTTGAGGCTATGTGGAAGGACGTCAGCGCTCGTCTGGACGCCCTCAGCTCATGGCACTACAAGCCCAAGCCCACAGCACCCTCACTATCTGTCGTTGCGGACGTTGCCACTGTCGCAATGGAGGATGCCCAGCCCACAACAGCTCAGGGCGTCACCGGCGAGAGCAGTCGCATGGCTCCTCAAGAAATTTACAGGGCTGGAGCCACAGACAACGCAGCCAACGGCGAGGTCGTCACCAAGGCCGGTCTTCCTGTCGCCCGCCAGGAGATGTCCCGCGAGGACAAGGCGCGCCGGCGCCGTCGCGAGAAAGAACGCGTGCGCAAGGCTGGAGGCGTCGACGGCGAGAAGGTCGTCAGCAAGAGAGCCAAGATGCAGCGCGACACCATCGCCGAGCTCAAGAAGGGAGGCGTCAAGGTCATCAACCGCAAGGGAGAAATCACCGACGTGGATGGCAAGAAGGCAAAGACTGCCAAGGTTGCTTCGAGCAGCAATTTCAAGTTGTAGTGGATGGTCAAGGGGCATTGTTCCTTTTTGCAGTTTGGTTCGGGGTTTCAAAAGTAACGATGGGGTGTTTGCATGGCTTGCGAGCGATTCTTCATAAGAACGCATTTTCATGTTTGTTGCATAGGTTTCATATGTCCACACTGGATTCCTGTTTGAGTGACTTGGTTAATGTATAAAAGATGAAGTTTTGTACTCGTCTTCACTCATGAGTTATGCTCACACCTTGCCCGTTAAATCCGTCCATTATGCCGAGCATCCCGCGCAATTAATCGTACATCAGAGAGATGTCTGTTGTTTTACATTTTGCCACATACTCAGAGTAACATTTGGCTGCTTCAAATTCCCATCCTTTCCGTCCCGTTCCTTTCCTTTCCTTTCCTTTCCTTTCCTTTCGTCGCAATATGACAATGCCCTGAACTCCACATCCTGACTTAACTTTTCACTTTTCCCGCTGAAATAATAGCCAACTGATACCATTGACCTCAACCCTAAGCTTCCACCTTGGCCTTCTTGGTCTCGGTATCTTCAGCAGGCTCTTCTGCCTTTCGCTTGCCGTTGGTCTCCGCTTCAGGCCCGCGTGCAGCTTCAGGTTCCCCGGCAGATTCGTCTTTGTTCTTCTTGCGGACAAGTCCACTAAGATCAGTTGCTGTCTTCTTAGCCTCATCAACACGGGCCTTAGTCTCTGCAGCAGACTCGCCAAGGGCAGCTCCAAGAATGCCACCGATGGGTCCAGCATCAGCACCCAGAATATCCTTGGCGTCAATGGGGTCATTGCGCAGTTCGACGAGCTAGGCAGTCAGTAAAAGAAATCAAAAACGCCCCAAAGGGACCAGGAGGCACAAAGACTCACTCGCTGCTCCATGTCCCCAATGACTTCCTTCATCTCCTGGATGGATTTGCGTGCCAGCTCGTTATCCTCGGGTGAGGCCATAGTGGCCAGCTCAACCTCCTTATTCTGAAGCTTGAGCTTTGAGCTCTTGATAGCGAGTTCCATTTCCTTGACGGCTTCATCTCGCAGACCTTGGTCCATCTCCTCTCGCTTGGAATTTGCGCCATCGTCACCAGCAGTTGTCACAGAAGCAAATTCCAACGCCAGCGAAAGCTTGAAGTGGGCTTCAGCAATGATCTCCGACTCCTCGGGGTACAGCTCCAACTTATATTTGAGCGAGGTCCTGCCGTCTTCAATGGCGTTGGGATATCTGTATGAGTGTTGTGGTTAGGACAAGGCTGAAAAATCGTGGGGGCTTGCGCGTACCGTTCATTCTCGAGAGAAATCTCAGCGAGGGCATCGTGAGTGTCTGCAAGACGTTCCTTCACGTGCCGGACGGTAGGCGAATCGCCCTCTGCAGCCTCCTTGCCTTTGCCGCTGGTTTCGGATTCCTCCTGTTCGAGAAGCTCGAGTTTCTTCATGAAGCAGACTCGGGCAAGGTCGAGGATCTCAAAAGCAGTGGCCAGGTCATCATCATCTTCCTCTTCTTCACCTTCGCCCTCGGCCTGGTATAGGTCAGTATCTGCTACTAAATTATGGTTCAGTGGAGCTTCATACCTCTTCCTCGTCTGACTCGTCAAAGTTCTCATCGCCAGTGAACTGGAACAGGGGCTTCTTATCTCCCTTGATGTCCTCGGTCTTCTTTTTCCCCTGCTCGGCAACAATCCCAAGTCCTTCTTGCGTCACCTTCTGTGCCTCAGGCTGCGCAGGCTTCTTGGACTTGCTCTCTGCGCTCTTCTTCTTCTCGGAAGCGGCAGGGCCTCCTAAAACATCACTCTTGCTTTGGCCAACTCTGAACAAGCTGCGACCATAGTGAAAAAGGATCTCGGCATTATCAGGTGACGTCTCGCCGTTGACTTCGGCTTGAAGAACACTGGCACGTGAGAAGACCTCAGCGGCCTCCTCGTAGTTCTTGTGGGCATACAGGGCAGATCCCTTTGCTGACAAGTCGGCAATTGTAACCTTCTTAGAGTTGGGGTCTTGATCGTTCGCGATGAGGTAGTCGGTATTGGGGGTGCCCACACTGGGTGTGCCGACGAGGGGGGTAATGGTAGTGGACTCTGCTTGGTCGGCAGCTTTCTGGGCATCGGAGGGACCGAGAGTATCGACGGATGGGGTCGCAGTCTCTTCGGCAGGCTTCTCCTCAGCCGGCTTCCCTGGGGAAACTTGGGGCTCTTCGAAGGCCTTGGCTGTCTCGTCCACGACAGGCGCAGTCTGCTCTGTAGCTTCAGACATTGCGGATCAAGTCTGAAAGCGTGTCAAATAAGAAGATGAAGTCAATTGGTTTAAGGGAATAATAGCGAAGGTGACTTCGAAACCTGGTAGATGGTTAATGGAATTTGTGGTTGTTGGGAGATGAAATGATTGAAAGTTGATAAACTCAAGTGGAGGTTTGCGACAGTCAAAAAAAAAGAGAGACGGCCCAGCAACGGTAGAGGCGACCAGGTGATGCGACTGGGATGGAAGGTACAGGTACCTTAGCTTAGGTAGGTAGGTATGACGCGCCATCGTGCTGAGGGATGGGTTTAGGCGCGTTTGATTGGTTGGCCATGGCGTTGGTGGAGGACCTGAGAAGCTATGAGCTGATGAGCTGAGCTGAGCTCTATCATAATTCCATCAAATGTTCTCAGTCAGAGATTCTTAATGAATGGACAGGATACTCAATTCTATGCGCAACCATGAGTTATGGGATTTATATGCCCGATGATCTCTTCCTTTGGAATTTGGAGCTCACACATACAAAGGCTAAGCGTTGGTAGAACTTCAAGCCTCCAGGCTATCACATGTTTGCACTTCGCCTAGCATGAGTGTTCCTGTGAGAGATCCTACCCTGCAGATAATCATATGAAATGCATTGGTATAGGTACCAGTTGTATTTAACGGCAATCACTTGCTAATGTGTGCTCTTGTGTTAATGAACTATGACGATGTATAATCTGTGCGTTCTCTGTCGAGTTGACTGGCTAATTTATTCCTGGTGCTGTCTCTGTTGGTTCCTTGTGTGCTATGGATGTTCAAAGCGTCAACACACAAGCCCAAATCCACAATGTGAGCTGGAAGTTTGCTAACCAAAGCACCTCAACTGACAAGGGACTCACTTCTCTATCCGAATTTCTATGCCATCCAGGGACCATCAACAAAATAACCAGCTGCAGCGATGCAACCCATACTTCCTGAAGTTACGACCGGCATTTTGTCATAGCAGGATATCATTTCATTTCATGACACTGATAATACCCATGTTCTTTAGCTCAACACATCTCCAAACAATTTGTCCGTCTTACTCCGCCACTTGACAGTTGCTCAGCTCCGAGAGCCCAGTCCCGCGTAACAACAAGAGTTCACTAATCGACCCGACTTGGCACGCGTTGCATCGTGGTATCTTGGCGCGAGCTGAACGCCAGGTCATGTGCCTTAGTCTCAGCCAAGGGTGTTGCCATTGGCTCCAAGTCAAGCCATGATCAGGCAACAACCGCCTCTGACGGAATTTCGTTAATTGATCGCAATAGTTGGGAATAAAACAAGAGAATTGTCAATAATGGAGGTAGCTAGGAGCCCGAGGTATATATTTGAATGCTGCGGCAAATGCTCCTCGAAAACCAGGCCATTCAACTTATACCAGAGCCATACACCATTAGCAATTCAAAACACGGCCACCCACAATGTGTGAAGAAAACCTCGTCCAGGTAATATCGACATGACTATACAATATACCAAGCTAATAGCAACCAAGGAAGCACTCGGTCAAATTTGCTGGCTCGAGGTTCCAGTGCGTGATGTTCCTCGGGCCAAGGCCTTCTACGTGGAACTCTTTGGCTGGGAGTTTGTACCAGAGCCTCAAAAGGCCGTCGGCGACTGCGTCAAGAGTATGCACTTCTTCAACAAGGGCAAGACCCTCCACGGGGCATTTCTGGAACATGACGAGGAATATCATGTCATCAACAACAATCCCGACAAACCAGGTGCTCTGCCCATCCTGCCAACCCTATGCGTTCTGGATTGCGAAGAGACCCTGGCCAAGGCAAATGCGATTGGTGGCAAGACTGCCATGTAAGTGCGCCCGCTCCATCACGAGGTGGAAAGCTTGAAGCGATTTGAGTGAGCATCCATATTAACCGTCGCCAAGTCCAAAGACGGCCATTGGAGGAGGGATGGGATGTTTTGCTCGGGTGATTGATACCGAAGGTAACATGATCGGTCTCTGGTCTCAGAAATGACAAGTGAGCGTGGGAATGGAAGATAAGGTTGACGTTTGTGACTCAGTTACCTGCCCATCTCAACCAAGATATGATTCAATGCCATACTGCTCGAGTTGCTTCTGATAATTAATTGTACCAATGTACTCTACCTTGTGTATGCAATTCTCAAAGTTTAACCCGAATCCATGACCACGATTCAGAATATTATCCAAAATACCCGAACGGTGGAAAATATCAGACAAAAACGTAGACTCGCTCGGCAAAACTTAAAGACAAAGCTTGACGGACGCCAAGCAGAGCCAAGTATTGTTTGTCACTGGTATATGAATTATTGGACGGAACCAACTGACACGAGCTCGCATGAGTCGTATCAGACGCCAATTAACAAGCTTGGTCGCAAAAAAATTGACATGCAGAGAACTTAAGAAGCGAGCTCTGGAGCCTGTGGTGATTCCTCGCCAAGATGTGTAGAATTTGGCCATGTCTCATTCGTGGACTAACTGGCTGGATAAGCCGTTTGTAAGGGACCATGCTTCAGCCTGGGCCGATTATATGGGGTTGGGCTGTTGGAGACGTCAGGAATTTGACGAAACACGACGGGGTAAGGATTTCACGTCAAGTAATGTATCTGTAACAGACGCGCCCCCGGAAACTTAGAGTTCCGATACTGAGATCGTTATAGCTGGAGAAGAAAGTCTTATGTATCGAAGTCTGAGTATCTGGGTACCAGGTGTTGAACCAATGTTTTGTCACAGAACAGCCGCGAAACATATACGATACGACGCTGGAATACCGTTCAACGGCAGATCAAGATTGACTTTTCGACGGCATTGGATGCATCCTGCAGAGGCGACCTAGCGATACATATGTACCATAGACGGAAAACCGCTTCTGTGCATATCCGGCACATTGACCAGATTGGGAAGAATCTATCTACTTGGAGCATGTCCAAGCGACATTCGGGAAATACAGCCGCAGAACGAACTATGACAGACTGCCAACTCCCGTGACGACGACGTAGTATCAAGTCTTGCGGAGATTGCTTATGAGACGAATACGTAACGGCCCTCGAGCCTCTGTAACTTTTCCGTTCGTGTTCCGTTCCGTGAAGCTCTGCCGCGACTTAGACGAAGGAGACTAGAGACATGGGATCAGATAGCCGTTAGCCACTCAAGACTAACGCAGCGTAGCACCGGAGAGAACGGCGAGACAATATCCGTCCATCTGATGCGTACTCGCCCAATGATTACCACCGAAACATATGCTGTAGCGAAACGAAGATCCCGTGTTAGGTAGTGAGATGATATCACGCCAGCGTTAAGAAACAAAGTGGGCAGTGCTGGGATTGGATATTAGGTTAATGCTCGTCCTGAGGCCATGTGGACATAGTGTAGCGACAATATGTACATATGTAGGCATGGCCACAACTACTGAGCCATAGGCCCCTGAGATAATACATAAACGTTGCGCCGAATGCAACCTGTCCATTTGGTCATGGTCGATGGATGGCATTATCATGCTGATGGTATCGCATGGGGCTTTGAAACATAGAACAAGAGCCAGGGCAAGGAGCGAAGTGGGAGCCACTCGAAACAAACGCGGACCGACACCTTAACCAGAGCAATATGCGGAGACTCGCCAACCCTGATTGGAGGATAATTCTAGTCCAGAAAACCCCATCTATCAGAGGCTATGGAGAATTATAAGTCCAAAAGCTTCGACCCTGGGGGACGGGCCCCCACCCCCATTGAACTACAGTACATCTCTTTGTGGCGCTTTTTTCCCCTTATTCCTTTGAGGAATTTTGCTGCAAAGTATCAAGGTATCGTCAGAAAAGACAAGACGCCGTTCATGGACCTGGAACACCCGGATAATCCGTCCACTGCAAATGCATTTTTCTCTCCCTAGTGTTGGTCGCCGTGGGCCAAGGGTCGGCCGCTAGCGAGGTCAGAGTTCTATGGCATAGTTATCATGCTGCTATATCGCATGGCATCAGGAAAATTGCGAGTGACGATCTGCTAAGGGGAAGAGGTTTCTAGTCATCATGTATGGGTTTGATCGGGAAATAGATGTGTTGACCGAAACGACTAAGTACGTTGGGTCAACCCCAAATCCAACCCCCACGACGGATATATTGGAACCATAGTTAGTTGATCATCCTGGCATTAGTTACGATGAGTATACATACGTACCTACGGATAATATCATAACATATAGCATTATTACGCGAAACAATCTCAGAGTATCCTCTCCTACCATCCATCTATGGCGACAACGCAGACGACAGGACTACCTACCTTATAGATAAGATATATTTCGACATTATGCAGCCTCAGATAGACTTTGTACTCCATGTCCCAACACAACGGTTGACAAGCTTAAGACGGGCGTCTCCTCGGTCGCCTGGTGGTGGAAAATATAACCTCGCCCACGCCGCTTGACTTGATCGTCTCCCTTCCACCAACGGTAACGGTCTAACCCTGGTTCATTAACCAGTCTTCGGCACCGACGCCTTTCTTCAGTATCCATTGCTCATCTCCATCCCGTCTTCTCTGTCTCCATCTTCCCAAGCCTCCTTCGCTTCGTCTCCAGTTCTCACAAGGTATCCACCGAGGACAAATCCACTGCCCTTGTCCGTCAGCTCCATCAGGTATCGCCAGGGATCGAATCCCGCCTATGTACGTCCCTTGTTTCGCTTCGACCATCTGAGCCGGCTCAAACACCATCCCATCGGTCAAATATTCATCGCTTGGCACCTGCTAGCGACTTTACATACATACTCTGGGTCTTGGCCTAGTCTTAGTCTCTGCATCACTTCCCTCATCAACCTCCATCCGTCCCATCATGCTATTACTGCCTTGCCTGCACTGCGCCTTATAGCCCCAGGACATATAATTCTTGCTCTGATTAGTCGCCTTCATTCATAGGTGAGCAAGTACCCCCGAAAACTCAAAACAGTCCTACCATCCTCTCTACCTTCCTCTTTCTCTTCCCTCATCAAACCTCAAACTTTACCCCATACTCGGGATATCATCCCCACAACAAAGGGTCCGCACTCACTTCTTTAACCCTCTACAACTACCATTGTCGACCATCATAGAGAGATCCAGCTTGTTGCAACTCAACTCTAATAATTCATATAGAATTTCCTACTACTTTCTCTGGACAGACCTGGAATTAGAGCTACAACAGCAACTCAAAGCACGAACCGCACCTACTCCACCATTTAATACCATACCCATATCCTCATCGCGACAACGTCGAACGTTGCGCCGTATACGAGAAACCCACCGAGAACCGATAACGAACTTGATCAAGTACCCAAAATCAACCATCGAGCATCCTATCAAGAGAAACATCTTCCAGCGCTCTCAAGCCGCCTGCTTGGGACGTCAGTGCATTCAGTGTAGACTGAGACACTGCGAATTGCTTCAGCGCAAAGCTGTAACAACGACGGAAATCGAGGTGAAACGTTTTTGTCGCACCGAGAAAAAAAGAGAAACCATACAAAATGGCCGCCGTTCAATCGATACTGGCGGAAACACTTCCCGGACCGACGCCCTCAATTGCCTTGAATGGCGCCACCGAACCAACCACTATGCACATCGACCAGTCGAGTTCGAGTCCAGTAATGGTCAACGAGAGCACGTTCGGAAGCACACCGGCAAAGGGAGACTCTAGAATCGTCGTCATTGTGTATGGGCCAGGCCAAGAACACATCGTCTCGGTCTTCGCAGAGGTGCTGGGTACACCATGCAGAACACGGAACGGGTTCGAGGAGGTTTCGTCGGAGGATTCTGGTTTCGTCGTAGGAGTCGCAGCCAACGAAGCGAAGGGAGACGTTGCTGCGCGCAATCGTAATCTCGTCGTTGCAATAAATACTCACTGTGTGAATCTAGGGATGCCTCCCGACACCCAACTTTCCACCCATTGCGACTACGAATTCCTCTACACCGAATCCCCGTTCTTCCGTCGTGATCTGGCTAGATTTATTTCATTTACTTTGGGTCAGATCAACTACCACGAAGCTCTCATGGCAAAACCAAGAACCTATTTCATCTCTACCACCTTCCCGGACGTCCACGCTGCTCTGCCTAATATCGATATCCTAACTGTTGGCGCTGATGCGGTTGAGATCAGAGTTGATTTACTTAGAGAACCCCTTGGCGATGGCAGCTATTCGGAAGTCCCTAGTCTCAGCTATGTTGGAGAACAGGTCATGCTCCTCCGCCAGCGGACAGAGCTTCCCATTATCTTCACAACACGATGTGTAAGAGAGAATGGGAGGTTCCCCATGGACAAACCTGAACTGTACTACGAATACCTCTACCGTGCGATCCAGTGGGGTGTAGAATACATCGATGTAGAACTTTGGCTTCCAGAAGAGATCCGCAAGAAGCTCCATGAGCAACGGGGAAACTCCCGCATCATGTCGGCGTTCCACGACTTTTCAGGCAATTTCAGATGGCCGTCGACGTATGCTCAGGAGGTGTTCCAAAGATCTATCCCCTACGCGGATATCATCAAAATGATTGCTATAATCAACGAACACAACGAGAACTTCGAGCTAGAGTATTTCCGTTCCAAGATGCGTGCCGAGTACCCCAATGCGCCACCCTTCTCCGCAGTCAACATGGGTGAAGTCGGTCAGTTCTCAAGGACTCTGAACCCTGTCTTCACACCTATTACCCACCCACTTCTTCCTCTCATCGCTGCTCCCGGGCAATTGAGCGCTGCCGAGATCAATGCTGCTTTATCACTTCTGGGTCAACTACCAAGAAAGCGCATCTATGGCATCAACAGCTCGTCGTCTCGAAACGCCACGCCGCAGGCTCCCTTCTATGAAAAGTGTATAAACGAACTGGGTCTTCCTCATCAATTTGCAGTTGTCGAAAGACATCCAAACAACCCAAGGAGTTTGGAGACATGGTGTAATCAGAAACATTTCGGAGGCGCCTATCTCAACCCGGGTCTACCGCATAATGCATTGACGAAGATTAGCCCATTCTTCGCTGGGTTGAATGGTGGCAACGGGCCAATCTTGACAGAGGCGGCTCGCGTTATCGGAGTTGTTGACACCATCGTGGTCCAGTCAGGTACCTCGTCCAGATCGTCGTCTCCAGGCTCAATGCCATCAAGCCCACGACAACGACAGAGCGACTCGGTTGATCTCGGCAGTCAGTCTGGTCTAGGCTCGTCGACGTCCCTTGTATTCGACAATGCTGGATGGAAGGGTATTCTCAGCACACTTACAAGAGACCTGGCGCCATCTGCGTACTTCGGCCGCTCAGCCGTTGTCATGGCATCTTCTTCAGATGATGCAGCTCCTGTATTCTTCGCCATGAGAGCTCTAAAAATCTCCAAGATCTATACTGTTGGCTTCCGTACACCTAGTAATCTTGCTCGAAATGCGCCTCCCATCGAACCGTTTATCAGCCTCGAAAGTCTGCAACGTGCACGCTCAGTGGAAGATGATAGTGCACCTTTTGTCATCGTGTCAGCTCTTGGTTCAGAAAAGAGTCACCTGGTTGGTATGTTGTTACGAGCCTTTGGAGGAGTCGGACCCAAGGCAGCAACCAACACGAAGAAGGTGTTTCTTGACCTAGCAGACGGCGCTATCAGGAAGAGTTCTGACCCAGGGCTCATCGCTGAGAAGAACGGATTCGCTGCCTATGGAGCGGACGATGTCGCAGCATTCACCACGGTCGAAAGCTTGAGGTTACTCGTGGGGCAAAATGTGCCCTATAGCTTTGTTAGACTGGCAAGCGGAAGCCATCGCTACGGCGTTTGAAAGGAGCCGGGCAAGATTTGCAAAAAAGATCACGTCAATCACCGACGGCAGGCAGCCTGCCTGTTCGCCAGAAAGGAGAACAGTGACGATACCTGCTAGGCTCATCTGCTATCGGGGTCAGTCGAGTCTGGGGCATTGGTGACAGAATAGGGAGGATGTCCGAAGCGGCCCAGGCTAGGCGCTTGAAGCCAGAAGATATCCATGAGGCTTCCGCTACAAAGGGCCAAGCCGGGTAACAAACGGGGAACTATCCCCGTTCTATGCGCGCCAAAGGTTCCTGACGCCAAGCGCCGACTGCCATCGAGACCGCTTGGGCGCTCTACTTTGACTGTCTGCCAGCGAAGAAATTCTTGGCCACATTAGACTTATCGCAGTCCGGCTTCCGGCCACAGGGGTATTCGAGATCAGCCGCTCTAGGCGGCTGTCATGCGTGAGAAGAAGTCGCAGAGTTACATCTTGGATGGATGTCGATCTGGTGTGCAGACGACCCCTGCTAAACTCGTACAGGGGACCCTATAGAGTGGGCTCTTATTGTAACGGCGGCGGCGTGAACCGTCACCACCAATTCTAGGTCCGCCGACCTCCACAGATATGAGCGCGGAGGTTCAACTTTTTTCGTTATGAACCTTCCCGATCTGTTACATTTATTATTTTTAAACCAGCTATGGGTTATAACAATCTAAGTATAGACCTGCCCATGCAGAATTGACTACGATATGAGGATACAAGATGTATACGAGAACCAGTGGGTTGGAAATCACCTATATGTCAGCCAAATATTGCATAGACGCTTCTGGCAAATACCACCGAAGCTCAAGATGATGACGAGATTTGAAAACACTTTGCTCCACTATTTGATGTTATTTTCTTTTTGTGTACTCATTCAAAGTTTTAGAAAGTCTGAGGATCCTCGTCACCCTGCTGACCATCCCCTTGGCAGGTTGTGCCTATCTGAGAACGAGGCCATTATCTGGTTCGATGAAGACTCAATCATGTTTTGCATATGGACCACCATCATTTCTCATAAACTTTTAGCTGCAAGACTTGTACATACCATAGCCCCGCAAGGTTTCCGTGAGCCCTCCTGGCCCTTGCCAAATGCCTCATCTGTCATTTGCAGGCATTTTCTCAGGCTTCGAGTGAGATGGGTTTAGACGCTGTGTGAGATTCAGGGCGCTTGGTTGGGGTTGCTTTACCCTGGTCCATGTCAGTGGCTGTTTGCCTCGTTGCAAGTGTCGGTATCTGTATCTGTATCTGTATACCAGAGGGCCCATGGAATTTCCTATGTTTGGTTCTGTCCAAGATATTGGCGGTAAAGGGCGGCTATGGCCCTGTTTAAGAGGGAGAGAGAGAGAGAAAGATCATGCTGTAGCCGAGTTTAGGATTGCCCGTATGAGACAAGGCACGGTGAGATAAGAGGAGCCATCCTGGACTCATTATACCGTCCCATACTCGAGATAAGGAGGAAGTTTCTCAGTGAACTGAGTTCGGATAATATGCACGTTTTATCCGGCAGTTCTATTTTGTACGAACGAACCTTGGCTTGGCTTCCCTGATCAATGGAAACCAACACGTCACAAGTGTTAATGCCGACCGGCAAGCACATACTCTGTAGGATGTATATTGTTAGATGAACACGGGAACAAAGCAAGTAAGAAACCAAAAGCCACCCGTTTCGGAGAGGCGGATCTTGTGTCTCTTAATGAACGATCAAGGACCTGTATATGTTGAATCGGAGAACTCTAGCATGGTCCCTTCTTAAAGCAAGAAATAGGGGCGTGAACGGAGGTGAAAGGGCTGTCGCATGTACTGTGTGTATATGTATGCATACTGAGGACTGAATGAGACGAGACGAGACGAAACGAGATGAGATGAGATGAACGAAACAACACCATGCTGTTCTCCCTCATAAAGCCCAGTAAGTTCAGATGATGAGAGGACCGCTGCAGATGCCTCGACAAGGTAAAAACAAGTACCTAGTGTCACTTCACGCGTGGCCATTACTGGTTTGTTTGCCACAGACAGCCTGACCCCTGGTTTGAGCCAAGCTGCAGCCATCTTTGAATATGGAAACATGCTAATGCCGCAGTGAGAGGCATCTAGACTGCAAACCCACACAAATGGGGCTTGCAGAGAGACAAACCCGCCACGAGGCTCACGACGCGCCTTGGTAGTAAATCAAGATTGAAGTGTATCAGGTTGAGTCTAGTTAGGCTTCGAGGGCCGCCTATCCAGATGATGTAAACAGAAACCGGTGAATGGATTAAATGTAAGCCATCAAGGCCATTCCAGGGGAGGGTGGGGATGTGATAGAGATGATGCAGTGCATACAAGTATGGATGTATGGGGTGACAAATCTCAAGCGCCTATGAATAAAATGTCTCCGTGACTATCGACCTAACTGCTGATTCCCTGGCGAGCGATAGGTCGGTATATTCTCTTTGCACCTTTACAAAGATCTGGCGACGATCACAATGACCAAGGCTCAAGCCATTCAGGGCCAGCAACAAGTTCCAGAAATGCCGTGATAGTTAGTCTTCTACAACGTGGAACTGGTCGATTGATATACACACAAAATGGCCAGCTAATCTTAGCTCGAGTACTTGGTCGTGTATGGATATCGTGAACGGATACACCTCGAATGCTATGGTAGCAGACTCACTGATACCTGATGATGACTGCTAGTATCGCCTAGTCACCATGACAGACTGTTGTCTGGAGTTCGAATCGTATGAACCCAACGATTACAGTTCTAACAGCCACGCTCAATAGTCCTGACAAAGGGCAGCTGAATTCTGAATCCAAGCGAACAGGAGCACCTCCACGTCTAGGTGGAGAATGGAACCACTGTGAGTTTGTATCCTGTCTGTTTGTCATGGACCTGGCTGCCATTAGGTGTGCGGAACTGGGCAGGAATTGCAAGTGCTGATAATGAGCTAGAGCCTAAGAGCTGCAGTATTGAAACAACGACTGAGCAGCTGAGAGCACCCAAGTCGACTTCGTAGAGCATAGGGTGAATATAAGATGTACTGATCAGTTGTACACCACAGCTATTCGCCGTAACCAAGCTCTATATTGTAACCCATCTCATGTTGCCGATAGTATCGTATCCTCGTGAGCCAAGATCTTGGATAGCTCTTGAATGAGTTGCCATAGCGCACATGATAGGTCCCAACAATGATGTTGATAACAGACGTTTATCATTGACTGGAGATAATTTGGTGTCCTGTAACAGGTATATGGATATGGATATAGCCTTTCGTGATACGCAAGTGTTCGACGCTCTGTGGGTTACCCGCTCTCACCTCTACCCCGACAGAAGACACTGAACTAGTGCAAAACCCAGAGCTGAGGTTGTAGCAATTAGAGCATATGTTTTCGTGTAAGGCCCAGCAGAAACTCAGCAATCCACCAAGAAGGCCACCAAGAAGTGCTAAAGTTCACGTCATTTGTTTGTGAAAGTGAAGACGATGATCTCAAACAAGCCACATCCAAATACGGGACTGGTTTCATATTTAGGTGAGCCACTCAGGCTGGCTTTTCGTGTGCTAGTTAGCTCAGCAAAGACAAAAGTCGTCAGGCTCAAGACTTGGGAGTGTGAGAATGGTTCGATACTTGGACAATCTACTCCATATACCGGGTACGAATCGAGCACCCGGGGTAAAGTGGATGTACCCGGTAGAGACAGGAAAGGCCAGTGAGAACCGGCATTGATAGGCCTGCACACTGTCCTTCTAGAAAACCACCGCGCCAAGCTCTGGTCCAAACAGCCGTGGAGACTTCGCAAGCCGGGAACCTGTTGGGTTTAGCCTATTTATCAAGCTTCAATGCACTCGGTATTGACTATACGTACCACACTTTCAAGCACTGGCCAGTCTTTAGTGTGAACATTGACGATTAGCACCGCGTCACAATAGCAGAGTTCGAGAGGTTTGGACAGGGTGCCGAGGCGAGGTCTGGTGCGGCAGAGGCAGAGCCACCTAAACGTGGATTGACAAGGATACTGAGAAACCCATGCACAAACCCAGGTTTCAAGCGGCCTCAAGGTCCAAATCGGGGGACAGAGCCGATGTACCATGAGAAGTGCAAAAAAGCACGCACCACACGCTGATACTAGCTAGGCCTGCTAGGATGTCAGTAGCCTCATGACGACTCGAAGCCTATGGCCTATGAAGCGGAAAGGAGGGGCCAAACTTTACAAGAAGGACAGTAGGAGACTAGATAGGTATAGTCCTCCCCCATCTCTCAGCCCCGATCATAGAGAATGGTGAAGCGCCAGTTCTTCAAATAAGCCTTGTTTGTGGCTGCCGAAGATTCTGGTATATCCCCCACATATGCAGGTCCGATGCGTCCATGTCTTGTTTGCTTTTTTTGAAGATATAGTTGTGAACTTCTATAACAGGGCCAGTACAGTATCGATCCCCAAATCATGAGACTTAGCTTAGTTGATAGTCAGCCCTGCTGACCAGTTTCAAGGGTGCTCCGAGAACGAGAGAAAAAACCGAAGAGTTCAGCTAGATCGAAATGCGAGGAGGGTGTTGCCGATAGCTCCTCGCGGCTCCGTTGAACCTGCTACGTGCCAGGGGACATCTCGGCCGGAGTGGAGTGTCGTTGGAGTGTTCACGTCAAGCTGGGAGGATGAACATTCGTCGTATTATAACCAGTTAGTGCCGTAGAGCCCCTGAGACACAGGAATGAGGACTGAGCGTTAATGGAAATGACCCTGATAAACAACAATAGCAACCGCTAGATCCCACCAACTTGGGTAGAGCGTGGCGCTTAGGAAGTCTCATGAATTCTTATTGCTCCCGCTAGTCTCTCGGCCGACTTTTGAAAGCTTAGATTATGCAGCTCCGAACTGTGGACACCAATTCTTATGGATAGTTTCCGCTTGGTAACAATAGGTCGAGCCAGGAGCAACTACAAGGGGGACGAAAGAACTTCTCCGCAGATATCCACACGTCCGGAGTTGCTGTTGCTATGCGCCCTGGCCAGGGGAAGAAGGAAAGGAAGATCATCTTGGAGATTCGAAAGGGCCGTCTGAGGATACGATACATGTCGTCGCCTGTCACTGATGGTGAGAGAGGAGACCCAGACGATGAAATAAGTCTGGACAAAGAGAATCGAGGTAGCAACCCGTACGGGAACGACGCACTGCGACTTAGGAGAGCCAGATATTGATAAGGATACCCAGGTTCCAAGCACCTAGCTAGGATCCTGTCACTAATCGAGGGTACCAACCAACGGCCATCGGTTAGTTGAGATGATACATAACTAGGATCCAATGCCAACGAGCGGTCTGTAAGTCCTTCGCGGAAACGATAGAGAAGCCCGATGCTGATCTCAGCTGTTTGATGGTTTTGGTCATGTTTTCTACCAATTCAGAGGAGCGAGGCCAAATCCGGTGGACCTATTCTTGTCTGGGTTGTTTATGCGGAGCCTTCAGGCTTCAGTTGCGTCTTTGAAACACTGTATGCAGGTGCATGTATGCGATAAAACGTGACGCCATTGGATGGATGTCGTGCGATGGTTGCTTAGGACGTCGACCACGACAACAAAAGCTTCCATGTTTGAGACAGAAACTCCTAGATCCTCGCTCTAGAGTTTCAGGCTCACCAAAAAAGCACAAGCAGCTACTAACCTATCGCAATTGCACTGGCTGTCGTCCGTTCCATTCGGTCCCCGCCGGCCCCTAGGTAGTTTCCATTGTCAAGACAGGGTCTTTACCAGCCCCAGTCAAGCCCCAAACAACGCTGTTCCCGCTATGCTTAAGCGAAGCGTCCGCTAATTCAGGTACCTTACGGGAGTCTCTAGGTAGGTAGTGCCTGACTTCCATTGCCTCCACTTCTGTTCATTCATCGCTGCCGCTGTCAGAGAAAGTCTGACAGACAGGAGCCCTGTGTGAAAGCATGCCGTCCAAATGGAAGGAGGCATGGACAGCGCCACCAAATGACAGGCAGGAACCAAGAGCTTGGACCATCTTCACCTCTTTCTTGTTACATTGCCTTACCTTACCTTACCTAGACAACTCACCAATCTAGCCCACATTAGACACACCCGAAGCCTTCTCGATCCAACCCATATCCTATCGCAAGTCTCGCTTCTCGCCTTACTCGCCTCGTCTGAAAGGCTCCTTTGAGCCCTAGGGCCAGATGCTGCGTGCACCTACACTTAACGGGCATCTGTGTACTTACCCAGGTCCTGGACAGAATATAGACCCGTAGCTCTGGGTCGGTCCGGCACTGATAGACCTTGACCTCTGATCTTTGATCGTTGCCCCTGGTTAGCCTCAGCTTATCAATGAAGAAAGAAAGAAAACCCCATCTTACCTAAAGAAGAACATCCCGATGTGCCTTGGACTAAAATCACAGATTTTACTGATGAATGTCAAGCCGGAGACTGGGACATTCAAAGCTGCAGAACACGAACTGTCAACTTGAAGCAGTTCCATATCGACTGGTACCTTTGCTGCTTTGACAGTTGCAGAATCAAGTACATGCATACACAGTCGAGCAAGCCTAGGTATCGAAGATTGTCAGAAAGACGTTCATAATCGCTGTCGACCTGGTCCCTGCCACTTTCGCTAACATGAGCCCGAGTTTCTGGTCATGGAACTTGGGACCCGCATGGCATGGCCTGGTGTCCCCTGGCATAACTGAGGACGTACGCACGTATTGTATGTACTAGTCTAGTCCTTGCAACATATGTCTAATCTGGTGTGAGGAGGAATCCGCTTTTCAGGATCATTTAGTGGGAGCAAGGCCGAGAGGACCTTTGGGAACGAGACCGAGTACGCAACCTCGATCAAGACACAAATCCGTGCCTGTCCAGCATCTAAAAGCAACAAAAGCCGGAGGAAAGCAGACAGGATCGACAGATACCTCGGGTAATGCTACAGTACTTAGAAAAGATGGACGGCATCAGGGCATGCCCTTCCCCGGTTTGGCCATTTGGGGGCCCATACGTTACCATCATTTGGGGGTTTGGCCTGTCGGTTGCGAACTTGGGGGTTACTACTCTACAGGACTCTTCTGCATAGTCGCCATCCCCTCTGTGCGCTCCAATGGCACAGCTGGTCCAGACGCCAACAAGATGCGCCGTCTGCCTTAAAAGAGATTGTGCTGGTATTGGCTGGTCTGCAAGTTCGTGGGAGCCATGCCTGTCTGCCAGGCTTGAGTCAGCATTCAGAAACAGCATCCACAAGGGGACTCAAATCTTGAGCTCCGTTTCCCCACCATGATCCATCCCAATATCGACACCACCATCTCATCATTCATGCCCGCACCCCGGTCCTGTCACTAGCCACCTCCACATTGGCAACAACCAGAATGAGACCGGCGACTGGGGTTCGGCCGGGTCAGTCGTACAATTCTGGGCCTCCGAAGTCATTATACTACCGGTCCTGTCCCATCTTCTAGACGCCTCACCTTACTTACTTCTAGGCTCGATCTCCTCCTTCCAAGTCCGTCCTTATTTCTGTTTATGTTACCCGGCCTCTTGGGAGCATATCAACCACCGTCAATCTGCATCATCATTATTCTTACCGTCGGCGTTGACAGTACACCCATACTGTCAGCTAACACGGTATAACAAGCCACACCTCCTAGAGTGCTTGGATCTGGTATCACTTGGAATGATCGACTTCTGATAACTCATCAACGACGCTCCAATCATTCTTTTCTTGTCTTGTCTTTCCCGCATCATTGTCTCTCATTTACTCAGGTATAAGTTCTTTGAGACAATACCAACAGACCGAATCACGACCTCAATCGCCGGCAAATTTCACTCGTTAGCACCAGCATAGTTATGACTACTTCCATATACGACGCCATGAACGTTCCTCACATACCCGGAGTCCACCCTGTGGCTATTCCCCGACCTCAAGTTGGCATTGAGCGCCTTCCGACTCGTCGCATGAGTAATGAACCACGCGAATCAATGAACTGCAAGTCGTGCCGAAAGCGAAAGGTGAGACATTGCGATATGTTTGCAACAGCCATGATTCTTACTAGCATTGCCACAGATTAAATGCAACCGACTACGACCTTCCTGCGAGGCTTGCCAGGTGTTCCAATGCCCTTGCATTTATGGTAAGTCGACATTTCATCACACAACTTGTGTGCTGTCGTTTTGGTTTCCTCAGCATCGCCGTACCGGCCCTGCCCAGCAGCGAAGGCTAATTCAGCTGCAGACGCGGTCCCCAAAAAGCGTGGACCAAAGACAGACGTATTGGAAGCACTTTTGAAAAGAGTTGACGGGCTCGAGGCAAAGTTAAGAGAAAAGGGCGAAGACGATGTGTCGCTTGCAAGCTCAAATTTGCCAGGAGGTGGAAAGGGAGAAGCTTCCGAGAATGGCTCTCAAGTCACTGAAGTTGGCGAGTCGATAACCAAACGTGCAACAGTTGACGCGCGTGCATCTCCTGGCGATACGGCATCACTTTCTCCGCATACTCCAATAGCTCGGTTTGTGTTATAGTCGCTTTTGTATCCTGGCTTGACGACTGACTCGCTCTCTAGTGATTTGTCCCCCCCACCAGCCCAAGCCGAGGTCTTACTCGATACATATTTCGCCAGGTTTCATGGGAAGCCATACTATATCGTCGATGAATCCTCTATTCGACAAAGACTTCAACTCAACCAGCTCCCTCGATTCCTCTCCTTTGCCATTTCAGCCGTAGCAGCGAGGTTCGTTCTCCCCCAATAGCACAGACCCCTATGCTGACCATATTCAGACATACCACCGACCCTAGTGGGTATCAAGCGGCTGCCAAACTTAGTGAAGACCTCGCAGCACGGGCTAGACGAGAGATCAACATCGACGAGCCATCCATAGATGGATTGCAGGCGCTTCTGTTGTTGGTCAGTGCCTTCACTGCGACAGGAAAAGGAAAGAAGGCATATATGCTTATGAGTAAGCAGCGGCATTGCCCCAGATGCAGTCAATGATGCTAATAAGACCTAGCAAGTGCCACTGGGATGGCAATGGCGCTAGAGATTCATAAGGAAACTGACGGGCAGGATCGAATGACTCCAGTTGAACGCGAGATGCGACGCCGACTCTTTTGGACTTGTTACTTGCTTGACCGGTTTCAAGCAACCGGCTCGAAGCGACCCAGCCTAATAAGTGACAATACTATTATGCTGCGGCTTCCTTCTTGGTCGCCTAACTCATCCTCGCTACCCGTCGAAGGCGAGTTCTTCCAAACAGGCTCGAACCTCCAGTACTTCCAGGGCAGCGACAAGAAACCCCAAGGAAGCATGGGCATGCTCATCGACATCACACGTGTTCTTGGAAACACAAATCGATATCTTGCCGCTGGCGGCGTCAAGGGTGACTCTCACTTTCCATGGCACACACTCTCCACAATATCCAAGATCCGTCAAGACCTAGATGTTTGGGCTTCGGGAACTGAGGACGTCTTTTCCAACCTCGGCACTCTTTTTGGACAGGCCGACTCGACTATCCTCCTGCTCAGCAAAGTTATATACCACCTGATCCACTGTCTCATTTACCGACCGTTTCTCCCTATCGACCTTGCAGAACTTGCAGAGACAGGACAGCATCAATCCTGGCAGATTGAAGCCACTAACATGTGCTTCCTTCACGCTAACGCGATCATGGAGCTAATTCAACTTGGAAAGCAATCGGGAATTGTCGACTGGCCAGCATTTATTGGATATTGCGTCTGCACAGCAGGAACAGTTCACGTTCACGGAGCCCACTACAGTCAGCAAGGGAACCAAGGCGAGTTCAATGTCTTCAGCTCGGCAGCAGAGTTTCTATCAAGAGAGATGCAGTTCTTGAGTGAGCTGCGGTATGCCTGGGCTACAATACAACATCAACGCGAGACACTTCAAGACATTAGCCACGCACATGGCGAGTTGGTGAAGGCTCTATCTCGCAGCTTAATGCGCTATACACCTGGATTCCACAGCGAGGATTTCTTCGATCGGTATTCCAACATTGGAGGACCCGGTGGGCCGTCTTTCAGTTTCGATGCAGCCAATCTTCGCCTTGCAGATGTTGTAGTTGACATGGGTACTGGACCAGCTGCTGAAGACACCCTCCGAAACAACGACGGACTACGGCGACCCAGCCTCAAGCGCAAGAACACAGCTCCACCAGGACCTATCAACCGGAGACGACCTGACGTGAAGGTTATTTCGAGCCTCGCGCCCTCTGCGTCGGGACTACCTACTCCAGGCACTGCTCGACGATCGTTCTCGTATACGTCGGGAGGGATGCCGCATTCATCACCTGGCCTCCTTGCAACGCCAACCTCAATCCCGACCCATCATGAAAACCAGGAGATGTACACTATGCATGACCACATGGGTGGTGACGCATCCGCAAACAATGCTGCAGTCGCGGCGGCAGCGGCAGCAGGTTTCACCATGTCACCCACGTCGCATGCCGTTTCATCTCATAACATGCACCCAATGGGTGGCGCACCTTTCAGCCCACCTTACAGCTATGGCTCGGGGTCAAGCATTACGAATGCTGGGCCAGGAATGATCAATGAAGCGAACGGAGGCTATGATGCTATGTTCGGAACAGTGCCCACCAACGCCTTTGGCAGCCCAGCGGCATGGCACGGCGACGACAGCCATACCAAGATGCACCTCAATCAGATTCGCCCGACAGCGACAAGCCCTGGAGCACGAAGCAACAATGGCAGTGCAGGAACAGGCCCAGGAGAGGAGAAGGATCCGTTCCTGGCTCTTCTCGAGCAACTGGCCGAGAATGAAAATCGATCGCAGAACGGGCATGGAGGCGATCTTGATTTTTTCCTCGGCAACTCAACCGTCAACCCTTGAGGGCAGCTGAGATAGGATCATGTTTATTTTCTTGTATCTTTTCTTTTTGTTACGATTATTACTTTTCATGTACATAGATAGGAGGAATAAGTCGCTGGGCGATGCGCGAAAGACGCATGGCTCAGGAAGCTCAACGCGGCAACCGGCAATGGACTTTTGGGCGCAATGGACAAACTTGCAGCATTTACAGGCGAACGGGATGATTGAGTCAAAGGATGTTTGATGAGGGCGGGATCCTCGACAGACAACGAACTGGTATGAAATACTTGAAGAAAAGCATTAGCCACTGTATATTAGAATAGCCTGGAAATATTGAACATGAACAGAGCAAAATGAGATAAAACACAGTAAACTACCTACTTAGGTAGTGAATCTGGGGTCTCTTAATTGTTGGGGGGTTATTTCCACCACGAGTCAGTGCAAGCAGCGAACTAACAGTGTAATGAGTTAGAGGCTCATGATTGTCATTGAAGATTCGGTAAAATAAGCTGGCCCTGTAAACTCTAAGGAAACCTTTCAGGGGTGGGATTGGAGCGCGTGGTTATTTTGAGTGATCATCAGCCCAACGGTACGTACCTTGGTATGTGAGAAAGACGGGCTGGGATGGGAGAGGAGAGCGAAAGAAAGATGCGACAATGGTAACCTAGGTACTGAGGTAGGTTAGTATCTACCTTAGGATCTTGAGGTTAGCAAGGCTACTAGTAGTGCTAGCAGTACCTATGTAGAGATGGCCACATTACGTACCTTGAGATCTGGTTGCTCTGACAAGTGTGAACTCTGAAAGAAGCTTCCTTACTAGTGCCGACGGGCAAGATCTCTCTAGCTCTCTAACGGTGTTGCATTGCCAGGATCTGGGATCAAACTGATTAATGTCCAACGGAAGTGGAGCTGGAACTTGAGACGATTTGATTTCTAGGGAGCCTGGGACGTGTAAATGCTTCATGTGGCGGGTGGGATGCGATTAAGCTTAGCGATTGGCCCGACCAACGGGTACCGGCCCGCAGAGCCACAAACCATGGGTTCGTCCCAAACGGGACCTGATAGCGAGATTAAGCAGGGGTCTAGCATGCAGGACAGTGCACTAAAGCATAAGGTATACACACATATCGAATAGTGTCGGCCAACTAAACCACGTTATGCAAGCTCCTTATGCACCACTAAATATCGGACGGTGGCAGACAGTCAGGTCGCATAATACATATATATATATGGAAATTGCGGGATATGCCGTCCCGGGAGAGATACTATGTAATTTTTCTCTTCAGAGTTTCTTACTAGTTTGCATAGGACTTGACATGCATGAGACCAAGCATATAAAAGTATCATGCCCACTCGTGAAACTCGAATGTTTGATCCCTAATGATAACTGACTAACATACTCCGTACCTACGCACGGTGGTGATCGTCACCACAAGAAAGTTGTAGGTCTGGCACTGGACTGTTTTGCTACTAAGCTTGAGTCACCGTTTCCCTACTGCAAAGATACTTTTGTTGGCCAATGCCAAACTGTAAACAATGTTTTGGAACACACTGTCAGTTGAACCTGTAACATGTAGGTATGTAGAGTATTTACTTGCGCTTTCTATAAACAAACGCCTTGTCTGTCATGGCGTCATGAACTGACATACATACGTATGTACTGTATCGGTGAAACCCCTCGAAACATCCCCCAAAGTATCCAAAAATACTTTAAACCCCAAACAAACAGACACCCCAACGTCAAACTCTATCTTGATAGTTCAACGCCTTGGCCTTGGCCTCACGGTCCACGGTTTACGCTTCACCGACACCCTCGTTCTCAGCTACAACAGCCCTTGCTGTTTCTTCATCTGGCTGCTCATCTTCCCGCTTGTCGTCAGGCGCTTTCTTTCCTGTCAGAGCTTGAAACAAAACAACCACGCCTCCCAGCGTGGCCATGGCCTGCCAGACGCCTCTCGTAGCACCAGCATAGCCTTCTGTCGCAATGCTTTGCTCTGCCGGACTCAGGTCACCGCCGTGCACCAACCCTGGCGTGTTAACCAAGCTGGACACCAGCATCTGTCGAGCATGACTCAGATGCTCACCACCGTCCAGCTGGAGGAATCCCGACACAAGATTTCCTCTGAGTAAGCGGTAGAAGATACCGCCGGCCACCGCAGTGCCGAAACTTGAACCCGAGCCTCGGAACGTACCCAGCAGACTGGTGGCGATGTATCGGGTGTCATCATGGCTGAGGTGTAGAATATGCGCAAGGGTGTAGTTGACTCCCCCGCCTGTCGCAAGACCGTTGATTAGCACGACTATGATGAAGAGAGTAAGAGGAAGACTCGTGGTGCTAATGAGTGAGAGTACATAGGTGCTCGCAGTGAAGATGGCAAGTGCTGCAATGGAGGGAAGCCAAAAAGCCCCGTCTCGGCGCACATGAAGCCAGCCGACGAGGATGCCGCCCAGACCAAATCCTACGTTTGTAGGAATGAGGATGGAGCCTGCAGCTGCCGGGGAAGAGCCTTGAACCGCAAGCATGAATATAGGCGCGTAGAACAAAACGCTCCAACGGGCTATCATAAGACCCAGCTGTGCGAAACACGAGAATAAGATACCCCACGAAGAGAGAACCTTGACGGGTATGATGGGATCCGCTACCAGGTAGTTCTCAACTGCGAGGAAGAGCAGGAGGATGACAGGTGCGATACACAGGGGCACTGTTTGGATTTCATCTGCGATTGCGTAGAGAAACAGCACAATAGACGTGGTCTTGAAGTGTGAGTTAGCGGCGATTCCGTGAGAGAAAAGCGTGCGAAGCTTACCAAAAGACCAGCCCCGAGATAGTCGATCCGTGCGAGTTTCTGTCTCATAGAAGTCTTGGTATCATGTGCTTCTGCTGCAGCAGGTATACTGATAAGTACCCCCAAACCCGTGGCGAAAGCGAAAGGGATTTGTCCCCAGAAGAGTGGCCTCTATAGCCGGTCAGTCACAGCGCCGAAAATCCTCAGTCCACACGAGTTCAACGTACCCATCCTACAACTGGCATCAGACCCCCGAATACGATAGCACCGAAGGAAACACCAGCAGTAAAGCCCGCATTGATCAAGCCTAGCACAAGACCCCTCGACTTCTTGCTGGCCAATTCCAGCCCGATAATAATGGCGAGTGACAAAACCCCAGCACCACCTGTGCCTGCAATGACCCGGCCAGCAACAAACGTACCAAACGAAGCCGAGAGGGCGCAGATCAGTCCACCCGTGGCTATAAGAGCCGCAATGGGGAGAATAAGAGTCCTGGGTGGAAAGATGGTTGCCAGGCGCCCTGCTACAGGAGCGAGAGAAGACATGGGAATGAGGTAGGCACTGGTGAACCACATAGCAGACGAGCCATGGGAACCAAGTTGAGATGCAATGGCGCCCTGAATCAGAGTCATACCAGACATATTACATGCTGCAGATGAGTCAGTAAATCGCGAAATTTACAGTAGGAAGATCGCGGGCGATGAATAAAGCTCTTACCTGTCAAGAAGATGAGGAGCCACAAGCTCACTCCTATCGCAATTCCCCTCACCAGTGGGATGTGGACTTTGGATTGAGTCTCAACATGACGAGGATTGGTATCCTTCTGCGTACTCAATTTCACTGCGGAGCTTGATCTCGAGCTTGAGCTTGACCCAGCAAGCAAAGGTGTCTCCTCCGAAGTGAAAGGTGCGTCGTCGCGAGGGTTAGAGGACGGACGCGAGGCGGCGCTGCCGGAGCCGGAAGTCTGCGCCGGAGAATTCATGACAATCGAGCTTAACGAGTGTGACAGGATCGCTAGCAAGTCAATAACATTACATGATCCAAGGGCATCAAAGAGTGCGTTGTTGTCGTCTGAAAGGTCCAGGGGAATGACGTGTGTTACGCCATTGTTGTCGCCATGACTGGTGATGACGTTAGTGACGGGTTGGGAGATAACAACGGCGGCCGGGGATCGGAGACCGGAGATCCGAGGGGTTCAACGCCGACAGCGGATGCCGACTTGAATCGGAGGGGCATTTGGTTCCGGGGCCGGGAGGAACGGCTGCAGTCACAGAGATTTGAGGAGGAGGAATCCATGCAACGACGTGATGAAATCTCAATTCTTATAACATACTAGGTAGCTTTGTTCGGAACGCGCACAGTTCCTATAGGGATACCAAGGTAGTCATCATGGATTGGACGAGATGAGCTGTCCAGGGTGCATGTATGCTCAAAGTGAATAGTTTGATTTCATTGATGAGCAATCTAACTCCTTTCACTTTCAAGTTCTCTCCTCTAGCAACCCCCTCGAATTCTGAACTGAAAAGGCACCAATGCCTTAGAGTTTTCCCAACTCCAGCCTATATTGGGATAGGCAGCCCAAGATACCGTGGAAAGACCCTGCGTCTGCATCGGTGACGGACGCTTTGTGCTACTGCAGGAATGGGGAGCTCAATTAATGCGAAAGAGAGAAAAAAAGAGCAGAGATTTGATCAGCGTGGCTGCTGAGTTGGCCCAATGGCATAAATTGCTTGAATGGGAGCTCCTCAGTGAATATGAAAGTGGCGATCTGGTGTCACTCACTAATAGGCACCGCCATTTTCAGGGAGCGCCGAAATGAGCTACACGAGGGACAGTCAATGACCAAAGACCAGTCGAGGCCATGCCATGTGGGCATTATCGGTTAGGCTCGTGATCCACGGGCGTCTTGGCTGCAGATGTTGATATTTGGTTGAGTATTCTTGTTGCGGTGAGAAGCGGAAACCAAAATCTGAAATCTGAGAATCAGCTGAAGTGATAAAGTGACAGTCAATCAGTTGTG
Organism: Fusarium mangiferae; assembly: GCF_900044065.1. Taxonomy (NCBI): domain Eukaryota; kingdom Fungi; phylum Ascomycota; class Sordariomycetes; order Hypocreales; family Nectriaceae; genus Fusarium; species Fusarium mangiferae. The sequence continues at coordinate 2,088,478 of NW_024573925.1, forward strand.
AGGATGCACGATGCACCCACAAACCGTTTGTCTGATGACGATGGCGGGCCGACGATCAAGGCTTGGTGAAAGCTTGTCGTCGACTTGTCATGCTATGCCATCCTTGTCAAGAGACATGACGTATGATCTATCTTCAGCTTTGAGTGAATGAGGATAAAACAAGAGAGACAGAGGAGCGACGGCACGACGGCGCGGGCGCAGCATGTGCGGCCTGCTACCTATCACTACCTACCTAAGGTACCCAAGGTATTGATCACACAGAGAATAGGTAGGTACCAAGGTAAGTAAGTGTACAGTGGCTTGGGAACTGGATAGCAATGGGCAACCATTCCATGTCAGTGGAGCGATGCTCAAAAGTCGGACAACAGCAGCGGAGCCGCGGCAATCAATATGGGGAAATAAAGTAGGCACCGCTATTCTTTTCCAGCCCTGGTTGGTGTTGTCATTCTCGCATTAGGAAACGGTCTTTTCGTGCATTATATGGTATTGTACTCCGCATTGTGCCGTGCTGTGCTGTGAAATAAAACTCATGATCAGAATTCATCCAATTGAGGATGAGAACCCATGCTACAGTCGCAAATAGCGGTTGTCTTTGAAAGTTCAGGAGAAAGACTCGGACGGTGAGGGCGACGATAATGATGATGATGATGATGATGATGACGATGATGATCCAATTGTGTATCAATTCCCCCAATGGAAACCACCATGTAGCGCAACTTTATCGCTCAACCATTCATCACGCGCCAATGTCATCTTCCCCTCAATTTCGTGCGCGGCATTTTTTTTTAATAGAGGATGCTGCCGCAAGTAACATTCGCCTAATCAAGCGACCGAGAAGTGAACAAAGACTAAAGTTGACTTTAGCTTAGCTGAGCAGCCAAGATTCAACCAAGACAAACCCTGCCGAGACAGAGACAGAGACAGAGACTTGGATCTGGTCTGAAGAGATTTTTCTTGCATGATTTTTGTCTTATGCAGGTCTCGATGCAGCGGACAACAGCAGACCGCGCCAATAGCTACTCCGTACCCAATATTCAATTAACCACCCCGGAATTCAATTCAATGGCCCTCGGATCTGTTAGAACTGAGACATGTCCCTATCAAAGCCTAGACCAATAGACCAACAGAAAAGCCATCAACCCCAGAATTACCTACCCGACGACTCGAGTCACCTGATGATCGAGTTCCTTACCCGATCAGTCGGTAAATTATTCATTGACTCGTATGCAGTGCGACCTAAAGGGACTTGGCTTTCATAACCCATTCAATTGAGTTGAACTACCGTCTCCCGACTCCTTCAAGACCTCATACCCATCCGTTGCAAGAGTACCTAGCCTGAACTCTACCCCGTGCCAGACTCTTCTTCCCCCTCAACTTCCAGCCTTCACCGTTTGAATCCAACTGCCCCAATGGAATGCCGTTGTAAAAGTATCGTAAGGTATCCACATCGTTGGGGTGTCGACTCTTATTTAGCCTCATGGTCCAGCGCTCCCAGCTCCACGGTCTCCCGACTGCCGGCGGGGCACCTAACGGGTCCATTGGCTGGCTCCAGTCACTCTCACCCACTGTTTGGTGGCTGAGATACCCGCTAGAACCGCTAAAAAAAACTCACCCCGGCTTTTTCTCTCTGGCGGGTTTTGGGGGGGGGGACTTGGACCTTGGACACAACCACTTTTGACAACGGGATTGACCTGGCCTGGCTTTTCTTGCTTGTTCCTTTTACAATTAAGAACTACTACCTAGGATAAGCATACACTCGGCAAGACGAGAAGAGACATATATTTCTTTGCTTCTTCTCGGTTGTTAGCAAAATCTTCAACAGATCATCTCCTCTTTTCTTTTTTTGGTGCTTGTTCGTCTTTTTCCTAGGCCCCCGGTAGGCACATCCCGACGGGAATACGCCGCCGCAAGACGCCGAAAACCAGACAATATCCGCCATCTGACAGCCCAGCACGGGCAGTCACGATCCCAAGGTTACGTTACCTGTCCTGGGCTTATTATTATTAGCCTTCGGTAGCCTCTGCCCGCCAAAACTCGACTTCCAACCGACTCTTTTGCCGATCCAATTTCATCCTACTCCCCCAGTAATCTCCTGAATTCAGTCCCGATAATCATTCCAACATCCATCGAACCTTGGAAGACATGGCACGCTCATCAAGGTAGCAACGGCTCCAGCTTGTCAAGCCAGTCTCCATCTCAGCTTCACACCCAATTTCACAAGTGACGAGTCCATGTCTCTTCCGATTCCGTCCTCGATATGTCCGATTCGGCCTCCACCGACCATGGAGGCATTCCCGATCGTGGGCCGGTCGTCTTCGCCGTCACTACGGCCACACTCGTCCTCGCTACAGTCTTCGTCGTAGCACGAATCGTCTCGCGGACCTTCATTGTTAGGAACGTCACCTGGGATGACCGCGTCATGATCCTCGCATGGCTCTTCGCCTTCTTCCTCTCATTCACCATCTGTTTCGGCGTCCACAATGGCCTCGGACGACACGACGAAAACATCGACCCGAACCGCCTGCCCGCCCTTCGCCGATGCGAATATGTCTTTTCCATCCTGTGCAATCCAGCGTTGATGGCCACCAAAACCTCCGTACTCATATTCTACCTCCGATTAGCCAAGCACACCCAAAGAGTGCTTCGATTCGCCTCTTGGTTGACACTTGCGGTCGTCAATATTGCTGGTGTTATTCTCACCTTCATGAATGTTTTCCAATGCCGCCCGACCCAAGCCGCCTGGGATGTTAATTATGATGAACGCGCGAAATGTATACCACTACTTACCGAGTTTATATGTTCTTCACCCGTCAACATCGTCACGGACCTGGCCATTCTCGCGCTACCTATACCTGTCCTCACCGGCATGCGCCTCCCTTCTCGCCAGAAAACAATTCTGGTCCTCACCTTCACCGTTGGAATATTCGTCACCGTTGTCGATGTGGTCAGAATCTACTACCTTCAGCAAGCCATCACAGCACCAACCAGTACGACTGCCGATCCCCAGTCTCGATTTGGTGGCCAGACCGACTTTGCCTGGAACGCTTCGCGATCGCTCATGTGGAGCGCTGTTGAGGTTAACGTCGGTATGATGTGCGCCTGCGTCCCGACTTTGAAGCCTCTGGTCCTCAAGCTGCTCCCCTCCATGCTCTACGACCCCAATGGAACCCGCGCCAGTACACCCAAGGGGCCCAACGATTCAGATACGCCTTCAACAGGCCACCGCGCCAGTATTCAGCAGCCCCCTCCTGTCGCGCAAACCGGCGCACAGCCTCTCAATGCTAATGCTCCCATGAGCGCGATGGAATTCTTGACGACACCCTTCGATGAGCCAGACCCAACTCGTCCTGCGCAACGTGGGTACCAGAGCAATGGGACCTTTCAAACATCGACAACTATGACGTCTTCAACAGGAACTGTCGAGGGTGTTTATTTTGGCTTCGTCAACATGACAAAACCTAAAAGTATGCTCAAGTGCAACAAGAAGCAGTCCTTCAAATACTGCACAATTGTGTCCATCTTGTTTCTGTTATGGGGAATATCATACGGCCTGCTCAATACTTTAAACAACGTCATTGCGAAAGTCGACAATATGACCACAGCTGAAACACTTGGCATGACGTCTGTATACTTTGGAGGCGGTTACTTCTTTGGGCCCCTGCTAGTGGGCGAATGGATTCTTCGGCGCGACGAACACAACCGATCGAGGCGGCACAAGGCCAACGGCCACGACAGCGTTGGTGGCTTCAAAGTTACTTTTATCGTCGGGCTATGCTTTTATGGGATTGGAACTGTCATCTTCTGGCCCTCGGCTGTTACCCAATCATACGCCGGATTCATGCTCAGCAACTTCGTTGTCGGGTTTGGCCTATCAATTCTAGAGGTTGGCGCAAATGCATTCTTAATACTTTGCGGCCCCCCCGAATACGGCGAGACTCGCGTGCTCATGGCGCAAGGTATCCAGGGCACTGGCAGTGTTCTTAGCGGCCTGCTGGCCCAGAAGGTCTTCTTCAAGGGTATTGTGGAACAGAGCAACGCGACCAGCATGACACTCATCAACGTGCAATGGACGTACCTAGGAATCACGCTCCTGTGTGTTGCCCTCGGGCTCTTCTTCTACTACATGCCACTTCCCGAAGTGAGTGACCGTGAGCTTGAGCAATCCGCCAGGCATCTTCCTATGGATCCTCAGAAGAAAAGAGGCGGTCTACAGCTCCGCACATGGAGTCTTATCCTCGCCGTTGTTGCTCAATACACATACGTGGCTGCCCAGGAGTGTTTCAGCATCTACTTCCGCAGCCTCATGATATCCATACTCCCCAACACACCCAACACCGGCGAGCAAGCAACCGAAGGTGCAGGCGACATTCCCAACCCCGATAAACCACCTGGCATCGCACTCTCAATACCTGATTATCTCCTCATCGCGCATACCGCCTTTGCCGTGTCCCGCTTCATGGCAGCTGGCCTTGCATATCTCTCTGTATATCGTTCCCGCTTCCCACGACCCCGTACTATCCTCACCGCCTGCATCGCTGGCTGCTTCGTCTTTGCCCTTCTTCCTGTGGTTGTCCGTCCACCCAACCCTAACCTTCTTGTCATACCCATTGTTCTCTTTTACTTCTTCGAGGGCCCTATATACCCTCTCATTTTTGCCATCGGTCTTCGCGGTCAAGGCCGACGCACCAAGCGTGCTGCCGCCTTTATCACTATGGGTAGTTCCGGCCCCGGATTCTTCCCCTTTGTCATGTACGGCATAATTAAGCACGGAGGCACCGTCAGAACGGCGTTCGTCGTCGTCATTGTCCTCCAGGCTGTTTGCATGTCCTACTCGGTCTTTCTCCAATTTATCAGCGACGCCAAGCAACTCGTCGATCCTTGCCCTGCGGTGCGTGATGCCCTCAGACAGCCGGATGAAGAGATGCCATCGCCCATGGAGACAGCGATTGCGGGGAGAGCGCACCGACAAAGCACGATGAAGGAGAAGTCTCAGGGGTTCTTGGATAAGGTGTCACATGGAACTAAGGCTATAAGTGCCAAGTTCCTCAGTACTCGGCGCCGGTCTTCACAACCCTCGATCCACCAATGCGAAGATAGTCGCGATAATGCGGTGTCATAAGTAATGCCTCTGCCTCTTTTTCTCCCATATTTATATATATTTTACGGTCGAATACTTTCGGAACTCTTGGATTCATAAACAGCGAAAAAAGGGAGGCGTCGGGTTGGGTCAATGACGGATGGATTGTTTTTGAATGCTCTATACCCAACAGGTCCTTGTTCTGGATGGACATTGGTACATACCTTTTTTTTATTTTAGTTATGGTTTCAAGGATATGTGTATGTGTATATATGTATCATATGTTTGATACGATATGATAATCAATGCATTACCAAAAGCTCAAGAGCCACAACGTCAGAAATCTGACGGAGGCTGCTATTTCCTGGCGTTTTTAATTGATTGAGTTACTCGTCAATCTCAATATCATTTCTCATATTGTTTGATTCCAGCTCAGATCTGCAATCATATGCAACAAGATCAATCATGAACTTGTTTTCACCACCCAAATTGCTCCAGATGCAACTCAACACCAGCTCTGTTTTCCACGATACAGTCTGCAGCCGCGTTCTGAATGGCCGACATGAGTGTCCGTGGTCCGCAGCCCATCACCAGCACTCGTTTGTCGGATGGCGTACTCTCTATCAGTTCTTTCACAAGTGAAGCGACATCTGGTCTCCCAACGTCAAAGATATCACCAAGAGAAGCATTTATCACGGGTGGGAGAACTTCGTTCTTCTCAATGTCAAGTGATAATCGGGTAGTATCGACATGGGAAAGACCATCTTGTTCTGGGTCGGACTCGACAAAAGTGCTACTTGAAGACGTGCCCGATCCGGAGGGAAGCTGTCTCCGGGGGACAATCTCGGTTTCTGAAGCTCGTGTTACATAGATCTTGGTCGACACACGGTGGTATCGACGTAGAGTCTCGATATGTTCGGCGAACCAGGTGAAATATGCTGCAAGATTGGTTGGTATTGCGACATCACGAATTTTAACGTGGACTTACTTGGTTTCCTGATCATCCACACGAACTCGATATCGATCTCAGCATCTGTGTCCAGGCTTTGAAGCATATCTAGAGCCGCGCCAACCGTGAAGCTTGCACCGCTACCCCCTGCTATAAGCATGACCTTGTCATACCCCTTGACATCAGGGTGATTACCGTAAGGACCCTCAACTGACCCTTTCAATGTGATTCCTGGGTACTCAAGGGCACACTCGTGCAAAGCCCGAGTGAATCCGTCATGGGCTGCCACAACAAACTCGAGGGGATCAGTAGCAACCATGGTGAAAGGGTGGGTTTCAACGGCGCGTACCCCGGGGATCCAAAGGAAGCCATGTTTGCCAGATGAAGATCCATATGGTGCCTTGGCAAGTGTGACACGAGTACCGCCATTAGGGAGCGGCGTGAGGGTGACCGTGTTATTGGTGCTGTTAACGATGATACGTGCCAGGCGGATGACTCGCTCGAGGACCCAAATTCCGGCTGAAGCAGAAATGACGTACAGAACCTTCTTGCTAGGCTCCGGCTGATGGAGACCGGTCGTGATGACAGCGAGGATCCAAAAAATCACATGAAGGTAGTAAAATAGTTCGTACCACCACGTCCGGAGGACAGCACCGGCAAAGCCAAGAACTAGGAATGAGCCCATAGAGACCATGCCAAATATTTCTTCTCTCGCAAGCAAGCGCTGGAGAAATTTTTGGGCACCGAACACGGCAGCATAACTGCAAGAGTGCACTATGGCGAAGATGAGAGTAGTGTAACCGGTTATGCGATGGAGAATGTTAAGGCGTTCATAAGAGGAGGTCATGAATATGACAATGGGAGTATTCTTGAGGGAGAGAAGGACGACGATGAGAAGATTTGCAATAGCCATCCTGTAAATATTACGTTGTTAGAAGTTTTGTTAAGAGTTTGTTTGAAAACTAACCACCCGGTTCGAGAGGCCATGTTGGAAAGAAGCGGCATATTGTCGTTGTCCAGGTAAATAATAGTGACGATGGCGTTTATAACTAGATATCCGAATACAGCAAGAGTATATCCTCCCGACGGTAGCCTCGTGATATTTACAAGAGCACTCGCTCTCAGGCGCCTGTGATACAGTTAAACCAATGTCCTGTTCCGGTTGAGGACAGATCATTACCGGAGGATCGCTGTGGCGGTATTTGGTTTGCGCGAGGCACCTAGATCAACGCAAAGCCTTCTGACAAGAATGGTTATGCAAATGGTGAAGTAGAAAGCAGTCATAGCTGCAGCAAAGACAATCATGGCATTGTAGTTCAGTTGTTGACGCCGGGCCAGTTTGGCGGCAAAGACTGGATCCGGATGTGTCGAACCGCCTGACATTGTTAGATCGAAGTGCGGGTGAAGTTTGAGGGTCGAACTGGCAAAGAGTTTTAGATATGAAGAAGAGGAAGAGGTTGTGTCGACAGAACTAAGAAGGAGAGAAAGAAGTAGGCCCGTACTAAGTAGGACAAGACACAATGATCGTGAAGAACTAAGTCAGGCAAGGTATCATCAGTGTGTCAGAGGATCAATCTCCGAAGTCACACGGCGACAACTGAATGAGTTGTAGCCAATGTTCGGAACTCATGGGCGTTGCCTTTCTCTCGTATATTTTGTTGGCTAACATGATCAGAGGCTTGATCTAACAACCTGTCACTTTCGCGTTTTATCGCCAATACTTCCAAATATTCGCATAGGGGCCATTGGTGATCGATATGTGGGATCCATCGGTACGTTCGAAGCAGCTCCGGAGAGAACTCAAGAGCAGCTCATCGCATTAGCAGAGACATACCTGTAGCTTTGACTTACTGACAGATACTTTACCGTCCACAGATATGCAGGTACTCTGGGTAGCGTGTGACTGATACCAGAAGTTAGTCTGTGAGTGGTTGTGATTCCAAAGATCGCGGGAACTGTCATGAATCATCATGAAGGATGCAGCTCGAGATCGGATCAACACGCCTAACCAAACATTTAATCTCGGTGCCAATTTTGCGTGTTGGTTTCAACGCCACTTCAATCTCTGTCCGTCATCTAACGTCAAAGGCACTTGTTCTTTGCCAACATATGAGCTGCTTCGGCCACCTCTGACGTGTCTTGAGGCTGAAACTGTGCTTCAACTTCTGCATGGCCACTTGCATTGATCAGACACATATGGCTCAAGAGAGTAGGGGTATAAACAAAAGCTTTTGTACAGTATCTCAGCCCCAAGTCGAGGCTGTGGGCTTCCTCATCACGAGTCTTCTGGATGTCATTCAGGAGCAACAGTTAAATACAAAACGCCCAGATAAATGTGACAACTTCGCCGCAGAATATAGTTCATGAGAGGAGTAACTTTCGTTAAACTTTATCCTCAGTTTGTGGCAACTCTTTGCACATGGCTTGGTCACTTCTAAATGCTTGACCCGTTGCAAACAAGTAAAGGAGTCTGCAGGGATAGCCAACCTTCCGTCCCTGAGTATACGCCCACACAACCCGCATGTGTGTTGTATGACTTAAGGTGTCTCAGACTTGCTTATATCTTATTCCTTTTCATGACTCTGAGGAATCGTTTTATGTGGGGACGAAATAAGATGAAACTTCTCAAGTACTTCCTCAGGTTCGCAAGATGACATCGCAGGATAGAGCCAGCATCCTATCCGAGTTTGCTCCAGAAATGAAGTGAAAGGAGGCCTCAGAAGGTGGCAGATTGTCGCTAGAACCTCGAGAAGGAGGCATAAGGATCGGACGAAGCGTCGAGCGGAGGGTCGTTTCCAATGATATTATCAAGATGAAGTAAAATTATCTTGGGATGTGCCTCAAATCGTCTTATTCTACTGGCAGAAACCTCCTTTGCATCTTTTTCGGTCGCTTGAATGCCCTCGGCCAGAACTTCAACAAGACATATACCTTGATATCAAAGCAATCCCTGTGTATCGTCGGCTTCTACCCCAGATGCGACGGCATCGTGTGATACAAGCATGCTTTGTCAAGCTGACAGATATGCCGAATCTGTTCAACGTTGTCGCACAACAATGGGTGGGAAACCGATATGCTTGATGTCGCTACATGAGGTTGCCAACAGTGTCGAGGCGGCTCTTTGCAAAGTACTCGGCATGTTTTATGGTGTAGATGGTTGCACACATCTATGACAGGGCTTTCACTCCCTTTTATGAAGCGCCACCGTTTCATTCCTGCCAGAAGCCGTCGGACCTCCAAAATATATAAATATTGCTTAGCACGAGTGGCTGATTTGTTGGCCGTGCCCCGGGACGCCAACAGTGTTGCCGCGGTTATGCTTGTAGTACCGCAGTCGCAGTCATGTCCCTGGGCAAGCATAAGGCGAGAAGCTATGAAGGTAATCATATGCAAGGGGTCGTTTTCTCATACAAACTTTTCATTGTCACCTCGACATGGGCGACATGCGTCTAACCACATGAAAAGACGGAAATCGATGATCGACTGTACACCTGGTCCTTCCACTCGACCAGCGGTTGTTCTGAAACCGGCTGGACTTGCCTTGTGGAAGCTCGTGCTATAATTTGCTAGTTTGAGCAATCACAACGGCTAGATACCCGGGTTGCTCTTTGCTGATGAAGCGGGAACCCGCTCGGATGTGACAACCATTGAAGTTCTGGGATCGGTCCGTTCATCTATGTCTTTGCTAGTGTTTGACGAAAGTGTGCAAGAAACCCTCTAAGCAATTGACATTTTCATGCCTCCGTTCGCGCAAATTACACTTCCTGTTGTCCAACCACTCTCTTCTGAACAGAGCATATCAATTGTACCGGCGATTTCGGTCGTAAACCCTGGCCTTCGATGACCCATGTTCTCACGCACAGTTCGATCAAACCGCTCAGCATCAGTCCCGGCCATAGCCAAAACCTCCGGTTCGCCGTTGTACTGCGCCAATGGGGCTGCGTCAACATAAGGCTGGTTTATGTTCCAGAAAGTCTGTCCCGCGGCTGCGTACATATCTCCCCAAGCAGGCCCGGGATTGACCGCGTTGACTGTAGCACGAGTAGCCAGCTCACGACTCCAAGTCCGTGTCATTGCTTCCAAGGCCGCTTTACTCCCTGCGTAAACAGATTGGCCCTGATACCCGATAGACGAAGATACACTGGAGACGTTGACAATGCGGCCCGCGCGGTTTGTGGGAAGATGCGGGGCGACAGCCTGGGTTAGGAGGAGAGGGGCCAAGACGTTGACGTTATAGACGCGGTGAAACTCAGCGTCTTGGATTTTTCCATGTCTTTCGTCATTCATATGCTGGTTAGACGAGACGCCGGCATTGTTGATTAGTATATCGATTTGGAAGGGCTTGTCTGAGCTATATGAATTATGAAGGCGACGTGCAGCCTCAACGATTTTGGAAGACGCTTCGGATGGCTCGCCCAAATCGGCCTGTACTGCAATACATTGAATTCTGTGTAGAGATGATAGCTCGCCACATAGATTTATTGCTAGTTCCGTGGACGAGTTGGAGGTGTAAACAAGGAGAAGATTGCATCCTTTTGCAGCGAGTCTCGCAGCAACGGCCGCACCAATGCCTTGACCGAGTCAGCGACCTTGTAAATTGGAAGTGATTTGTGAGAGATCAACCTCGAGAGCCACCTGTGACTATTCCAAGCTTTGAGTCATAGGGACGATGAGACCTAGGGGCAGCTGCTGTGTTTGCCATGATGGATGAAAGGACGAGTAGGCTGTATATATCAATGGTTCGAGGAACGGCTTACTGAGGACGCAGTCAATGAGAGTGTACATAAACCAATAAAGGTTTTGATGAAAAAATTAAATTCAAAAAGTAAATGATGCTCAGATTTTTTATTTATTGTGGCGATGGATTTTGTAGTAGGTTGAGATCCCCGCGAAGGTTCCTTTGTATGATGGCGGAAGGGCATGTGACGTACCTACTAAGACAACGTATCCCGCTAAACATAGAGGCAAGTGCGACACCTCATCCTCAATCAACGCTCGAATGCATGGGAAAGCTCTTTCCATGAACACAAAACCTAGAACTATTTGGACTTATCATGGTCATAGATTCAATCACAGGCCACCTTCCATTCGGAAGCCAGTTCCCTTCACAATCGAAGAATCCAAAGACGGGAGTCGCCAAGAGCCGGAGTCTACCTACCTTACTGGCAGGCAGGCTGGCCAAGTTAAGTATGCGGGGGCCTATGAGGGGTAACAACTGAGGGGTTCTCCAGGGCCATGTATCGTGAAACTCCTCCACTACCTACCTTAGTAGGTACCTTGCAATGATGGGTGCTGCTGATGGTGAACCTTAACTAGGTAGGTATGAAGTGGCCCCAGGGACTTCTTCCCACAATCCCCAAAGCAAGGGTCCTAGCCAATCAGAGACTCAATACCGTGGAATCAACGGTCTCATTGACGGACAGCCGAGACTGTCTCCATCGAGCCTTTCTTCTTTTATACAACCAACGGCTTTAGTCGTCAAATGCTCCTTCGACCGCTAGTCTGTTGTGATCCCAGTCGTCCTGTTTGGGTAACTCCGAATACTTCACGATGGAGACGGAACAACGGTGGTAACAAGGAATTGTCCTGTCAAAGACTTCGGAATGTCCCAACTGGGGAGAGCATCTTGTTATCCAAGGGCCGTGAGTCGCCGATGCCACTGATGATTGATGATAAACAGAGGGTCTTCATGGAGGGAAGGGTTCCGGAGCGCGGAACAACGTGAGGGGATTTGGCCAGCAATTGCTATCCTTAGATCGTATAAAGGCTCATGTTTTACAATCTTCACTATCATATCTTTTGAGACACGGCCTCTCTTCTTGTCTTCTCTTCCCCCATCACTTCATATACCTTATTTGTTGGAGAAGCAGCACCCAACATGTCTGATCTTAACCCCCTCAATGGAGGCAACTTCGTCCATGATAAGAATCGCGTGGTCGATGGAGGCTCCATTCTGAAGCGTTTCTCTCTTCAGGGCAAGACTGCCATCATTACCGGTGCCGCCGCTGGCATCGGTCTTTCTATCGCCGAAGCGTACGCTGAGGTCGGTGCCAATATTGCAATCTGGTACCGTACCAGCAGCAAAGCTGAAGAGCGTGCTGAAGAACTTTCCAAGAAATACAACGTCTTAGGTAGAGTATTTGCAACCTCTACTTAAATGTCTACCCTTTAACTTTACTTCTCCAGTCAGGGCCTATCAGGTTGATATGAGAGATGTCGAAGCTGTTGAGAAAGCTGTCGACCAGTCAATCAAGGACCTTAATGGTCGGTTGGATATCTTCGTGGCTAATGCCGGTATTCCTTGGACGAAAGGTCCCATGGTCGATGGCCCTCTTGATCACTACCGTGACGTTGTCCAGACCAACTTGGACGGCACTTACTTCTCTGCCAAAGCTGCAGCTAAACACTGGCGTCGCCAAAAGGTCGAGGGGACTGATACTAACGGCCAACCTTTGACAAACTACACATCTGGTAGTTTCATTGCCACGGCGTCCATGAGTGGAAGCATTGTAAACACTCCTCAACTCCAGGCTGCTTATAATGCCGCCAAGGCTGGTGTCATTCACCTCGTTAAGAGTCTGGCTGTTGAGTGGGCTCGATATGCTCGTGCCAACGCCATCTCTCCCGGTTACATCATCACTGAGATCTCCAACTTTGTGCCACAAGAGACCAAGGACATTTGGAAAGACAAGATTCCTCTTGGGTATGATTTCTCTGTCTGTATACAGTTGATTTGCTAACAAGGACACAGCCGTGAGGGCGAGCCTCATGAGCTCCAAGGTGCTTATCTGTTCCTAGCATCAGACGCTTCCACATACGCCACTGGTGCCAACTTTGTCATCGATGGGGGCTACAGTGCTCCATAGTTCTGATATTTGAGAAATAGAGATACATCATTTATATGTAAAGGATGACAAGTTACTCAGGCAGTATACAGACCTCGGCTTCAGGATTATTTTAGACGAATAGACTATATACCAAGTTATAAGAGCCTATAGAGAACAAGAATATATAAAAGAATAGGGGAGGAACTATTGAAACACATACGGCAATCCTAATATTCTGCTTCTATTCTATAGATAACACTATTAATAAAAATCACTACACTTAGACTAAAAATGTCCCCAGTTGGTATACTTGTGAGGGTCAGCTCCTTCACCTCAGTTCTCCTTTCTCCATTTATGGGGAGATAAAGGAGAATGGACGCCCGTGAGGCGCAACGCCTCTGCCTTCATGGCTGGGCCGTCCTTGATAGTCCCCCGGATTTTGGTGTACTGGCGCTTGTTCTTCCTACTAAAGGGATTGAGCGGAAGTCCTTTGATACTCAGGCTATTCTGTTCCTCGTCGTACTTGGTCGCTTGGAGGATAGAATCTGCAAGTTGGACAAGCTGTGAAAAAGAGTCACTTTTTGGGAGCCTACTGAGTTCATTACGCCCATGCTTGACGTATTTGACCCCTTCGATCAGTACACTCTCGTCTTCGGTTGTTAAGACTTGACGCATACCATGTAGGATCAGCATAGAGGCTTCGACTTGCAGATTGACCTCTGGATCCATCGTTTCGAGATATTCTTTGCATGACTTGACCCATTTGTCAGCATCATTCAGGAGAATCTTTGCCAATGTATGATCCCCCTCCCGCAGAGCCAGTTGAAGATAGTTGCGAGTTCGGAAGAAGCAGACCAGATTCAGATAGTTGATTCGGTCCACGAGGTTCGGTGCTTCTTCTTCGTCATGGATCTCTTGATTCTCCTTCCGAACCGCATTGATTAGACTGTCAACCGTGGTGTAGTTGGGTTTTCCCTGGACTCTTATGCCGTCGTTGCTGGCTCGAAGCTCCTCTTTGAGGTTTTGTAGTTGTAACTCCAATTCCTGGACCCTGTTTCTGTAAGCATCGTCCTGAGTGGCATTGGACTTTTCGGCTTTCATAGACCAAGGCTTCTCCTCGAGTTCCTTTATATTGCTTGAAAGTTTTCCAGTCGTATCCTGTTCACTGGATAACTGATCTAAGAGAGTATCCATTTCCGATTCTGCTTTAAAGACCTTCTTCTCCAAGCTTTCCGTAGTTACAGGTGATAATTGTGAGCTCTGACTAGACTCAGAGGCTTCTCTGACGGAAGTCAACGGGTTCCCATGTAGCTGTACGGTAGCTGGAGGCGGGACAGAATTTTCGTTGTATCGCATGGAGGAATCCTCAAGGCGCGCCTTTTCCTCTTCCGCCTTGCCCACTGCTGTCATGTCAGGACACAAAGCCAGTTGACGAGCATCTTGTGTAGTTACTAGGGGGTTCGCTTGTACGTCCATCTTCTCTTTTTCCTCTTTGAGCCTTTCTAATTCCATATTGAGCCTGCTGTTTTCACCTTGCAGCTGCTGACAGCGAAATTCCCTTTCTTCGCAATCTTTAATGGCTTGGCCTAGCTTCTCTGTCACGTCACGCTGCTGCGTGGCCATTTCGAGCTTCAGTCGAGACATGCTCTTGATGTACTCGTTAACATACTGGACGGGGACATCCTTCTTGTTCCTGCACCAGATTAAAAGAACAGCATGGAGCCCACTGTTGGAGATGAAATGATGAGTCACTTCCTCTCTCAGTCCAGGAGTTACACTAATCCCTTGGTCCTCCAGGCCTTTGATCTGCTTCTCAGCTTTCTCCATTGGAGGAGTTGTAGGTCGCAAGTGAGGGCCCATCGGGTTGGGTTTACCTGTAAAAGGGTCAGTTATTCTAGCATTATACGCTTGTTGAGCACTCTTGATATCGTGGTTTGATACTGGCATGTTTCGTGCGAACTCAAATTCACGATCTGGATCGCCTCTTTCGGCTTCATGGTGCTTGCTTCCCCACCAGTTGAGATCCTTTGTCTTTCGCTTATTTCTGTAATTGTTGTATGTTTCTATAGTCTCTCGAGCCACTTGAGTCCTGGTTGGCTTAGTTGACGTGGTGTAATCATCGAAGCAAGGCTCGTTCTGGCTGTGGGGAGATCCGGAGCCAGTGTCTTTGAGGGATGGCTGTTGTTGGTGGTGATGAACTGTTTGTCCTGTTTCCTGAACGTCTTGTATCGTCTCCAATTTGTTATCCTGCATCATTTTGAGATTTAAAATCTGGTTCCAGAAGAGGTAGAAAATTGCTGTCTGTGAAAGAGTCTCTGGTCGTGGCATGGACAACTATCGAGGGTTTTGGAGGCTTTAATAATTCCTCGGAAAGCAATCATTTGGGGCTGAACAGGCTTTGTCCATCAGTAGTGTCCGTGTAGTGACCCTGAAGATGAGTGTTCTCTCCGAACAGGGACTTAAAGAGTTGAATACAGGCAAGGCTGGTTCATTGATGCATCGAATCCTTGAGAAGGTCTTCTGTTGGTGAGCGTGTTCCACTTTTTGGGACACGGACAGACATCTTTACTGCAAAACAACTTCATTGAGAGTTGACTCTGACGAACATTCAATGCTTAGTATCACACTCATTTCTATTCTATGCTACCCTCTCAGTATGCTAAATAACCTGTCTGTTCTAAGGTACGCTTCACTGATCGTTTTTACGTCTTGTGTGCCCAAGTTCATCGACAGTTTCTGTTTTGAACTAGTGATCATTGTGAAATATAGAACCTTTGGACTCCAATCGCCCTCCCCCAGACTCTCGACGTTAATATTCGGTGATGGTTATACAAGCCTAGTTACCCGAGTCGAGTCCTTTGTCCATCCCTACTTAGAGCTGCCAGCACTGGAAACAAAGGACCACGGTCACAGGGTGTGCAGTTTCTTGTACTTGGTTTGGATTGAACTAGAGATTTCGTTTTCAAGAACAGAAGTTTCCGTCAACAAACCTCACTCGTTTGTTGAACAGTATATTATTCAACCACGTTGATTCGATTCATGAATCTCTTTGTCAATATCAAGGGGGGTGCTGAGATTTGTACAATGCCCCAATACTGCCTTAATGACCATTCCTCTTTCTTTTTACTGCAATATTACAAGATTTTTGAGGTATAGTAGTATAATTCGTACTATCATTACGGGGCTATTTCTCTCAGAATGCGTTCCACGCTGGTGTCCTTGATACTATGTCTTCTGACCCTTCTCCGGTATACACCCTGTCTTCCACATGCACCGAAAACTCAGTGGTCAACTTGATGCCTCTTTCATTCTCCAACATTGCGAATCCAGTGGCTGATTCAGCATCCGATGCCGCCCTCTTTCCTCTCAAATCCCTTGGCTGCCCGTGGATTGAAACATGAGGATTTGCAGTCATGTAATCTCTGTGCCAAGAATCGTTCAGCGGCTCTTGGGCGCTGCTTCGAGATAGCTTCCTCATGTTGTAATGATCATAGCAGCGGTTGTTGGTCCACTCGAAAAGGGGCTGGAAAGCAGGGAGACAGCTGCACCAGAGACCCGAGTTGATCTCTAGGGGGAAGAATGGTGCTACTCGAAGGCTGTTGTAAGTTCTATAGTACATGTCAGCTGTTATTCTTAATACACCGCAGTGGTTGACTAACATGTCCGCATTCATGTTGGTTGCAAGCAAAATAATGAGCCTAGTGATTGTCGAAACAACAGCAAACAGTCCAAGCAGAAGCATCAACGTCATCTTGGTGACTTGAGCTCGTGTTTTGGCGGTTGACGCTGAAACCCATATACAGAGGCTGAGTATCACGACGTTAAGAATAGTTGACATAATCGAGTGAGCCCATCTCATACGAGACAGGCTATGTTTTGAAGCGCATTGTCTGTCAGGCTTTGCGGCGTTGAATACGTCTCTATTAAACTCAGTCTCTGAATAATTTACAGGGGAGAGAAAGGAATCAACATACGATACCGGGCTACAGGACAAAAGGACAAACAAGAATGAAGTCACAGCAGTAATTATGGTTGCCACAAAAACTCCATAGACGCACGTCATAAAAGACCCTAAAGACTCAGATCAGTAACAGGAACTTGTAGGTGGGTGATTGTCTTACTCTCTCTGCTAATTCGAGGGAGATAAGCAAGGATTGATAGCCTGACAAATCCACCCGCCAAGATGAAAACTAACTTGTCGACAGGAAACAGCTGTAGCAGTGAACAGTCAATGCTCTGGAGAGTACACTTTCAGGGTTCGATGCTTAGGTACATACTGACAGAAGCTGAAGCAAAGTCTCTCTCGGCACATCCTGTATGTGATATCCAACACCCTTCGTCAAGAGGACGATTTCTATACAAGAAAAGGTCACGACAAGGCCCTAGTCATACGTTAGTGTACTCTGGTTTTTGATGGGATACTACAACGAGTATTTACCCAGGCAACAACAGCCAACCCATCGTCCCATCCAAGATTCCTGGCCATGATGCCACGAACATACAATCGCAGAATCATCAAGATATTAGTGATGACCATCAAGGCAACGTTGAGGTCGAAAACAGATTGGCCGTTGCCATGCCTGGGCTCAAAGTCGGCCCCTTCCAGGACCACCATCCTACCCAATCGAGTCCGTCGCCGTCGTCGTGATGGTGATAGTAGTGGTGATGGATATAGCCCGTGTCTTCTCGTCGTCGTCGTACTCGGAAGGACGGCTTCTACCGAGCTTACGATTGATGATATCCGATATCAGTGCAAATGAGCAAGACATTGGTGATGAGTATGAAGAGTCACTCAGTTTCTGACATAGGTGCCTGAGCATATAGAAGAGCAGTGTGAGTTAGAGAAGGGAGGAATCGTAGTCTACGAGGGTAATCCCATTCTTTAGAGGGAGATGACGAGCCATGGCGTCTGCTTTCAGACAGCTTTGGGTATTCTTGGGTACAGGGCAGAGGTCTATAAAGCCACATTGTCCTCCATCGAGAGCCAAAACGTTGGTGGGAGTTTCTCTCGGCCGGACCTGGCTAAGCGCTGTTGATCTTCTGTTCTCGATCATGAGACATGTTGAGCCAAACTCGTGGCCACGTTACACGGGAGCCCTCTTTCGGTAGGATATGCTCAAGACTTGGATGGACAGGAATAGTATTGGTACAGATTTGACAGCCTATTTGGAGACCTTATGCCAGCCTTCATCAGACTCATCATCTCAACTCCTAAAACACGGCGATATATTTGAGAGAGGCTGGACCACTAGGGTCCCGACTCTACAACGACTAGAACGACCAAGGAGTACGAGAGACAAGCATGCGTCTTGACCTATCTCCTGTTTCAATCCAATAGATCGACTGTATTCACGACTGTGTCAAATATATTTCCGATAGCGTCAAGTCTGGCCGATCCGGTCGATCTTGTCTTGCCCTCCCGTTCCTGGCGAGGCGCTAACTCTGCACAAACATGCCTCTGTGCCTTGCATGCTGTACATCGTGGGCCGTAACCCCTGCATTCCAGTCAACAATACCGCTATTGATAGCCCATCTTGGCACTCTGGGTTTTGACTTTGACAGTCATGTTATGCTGAGCGATCTGCGCAGCCTCGAGATTACAGTTAGTGGCAGTTCTCGTTGCATCCAATACATGCTGCAAGGACAGCCAATATCAAGTTCTATGTAGACTACGTTGCCATCTGCGACCCTACCACCATGATATAAGGTTTCGTTGTAATCATCCATCTTTTGCGCCCGCAGTAGCCCTTGAAACGCGTTTACAAGCTTCCGTCTCTCATCAGGCATTACCCGATAGGAGTCCAGCATTTGAAAGAGACTATGGGAACACAACTGTGAAGTATTAGCTTTATGCAAAAGGATGATTGATCTAGCCAGACAAGCTGCACATGACCATAGAGCCTGAGTTCCCTCAGTGAAAAATCACAACCTAACCTGAGTCCAGCGTCAACTGGCCCGTTCTCATTGAGACTAGTCAGTTGTCAAAGCCGTAGCACCTTATCGTACCGTCGAATACCATTGCACCTAGCAGTAATCTTCTTGGTGTTGCCTGGTACAGGAGTTCATCACTTGGTAAATGCACATTGTGACCTAGATGCGACGCAGAGGCAGGCACCCGAATGGACGCACATATATATACCTTATATGTAATCCAGAACCGTCATCCATACAGGTGCTAATTAGAATCCAACATCTTGATAAAATCCACTGTCCTCAGCCTGAGAACCATCAATTCCAGCACCTTTGAGCACCCAGCATAGAATATTCCACAAGCTGCCTATCCCTATCATGGCGAGTAGATAGCCATATCATATATCAGATCACAGCGAGTAAGCCAACCAGCAGCGCTCCCTGAAACCGCACCCAACTCTCCAGTCTAGCAACAGGTAGTACCTCCTTGATTGTCATCGACTTCCCCGCCAACTTGGTTACCACAGCTCTCCATCGGGAACCATATCCTTTGGTGCATGACCTCTCTGTTCTGCCCTGCAACTATTTCGTGATGCACGCACGGCCGCCAGATTCAGCGGTGCAGGTGGCCCCTTGCGCGGGGCATTGGGATCCCGAGGACTCGGGGGTCTTGGCACCGGCTTCGGATGCGCAGGCAGACCCATGGATCCCTGTGGAAGCTCAGGTGGTCCAGCTGAGTTCCGGTGTTTTGGTGACGTCGGCGAGATCTGCTTGCGAATGTCGGGGTCATATAAATGGTGGACGGGATGACCACTAGGGGTGGGAGATTGTACAGGTGTTGGTCGACTTTGACGTTTGATCCCGCGAGGTGATGTAGGGGCCCAGGCATCAGCAAAGGCATTGCCTGGGTGGATGGCTGTCAAGAGTGCTGCGGCTAAGAAGGGGAGAAGTCCTCCAACAACCATGAAAGCAGCCTCGTTCTGGAAGACATCCCCCGAAACACCATCCGCAAATTCGACTAGCCGATAGAAGGAGTAGACAATCAAGAGAGCAGATGCCATCTCCATTGCTGAAGACGGGGTCAGCCTATGATAGTTGTTCCGCAGGACGTGGACATACCTAGGAGGAACTTCTTAAATCGAGAGGAGGAGTAGACCTGTGAGTGCCGGGCGTCAAGGGTTCCTCGACGAGTGCTCAAGCTGAGGGTGAACCAGAAGTGTAGCCCAGTGCATGCTATCAATGACAGGGCTTGAATGGCCAAACCTGTAGCTGTGATCGCTGCTCCTTGTTTCCGCTGCTCAGGTCAGTACATGATAGTTATTTGCTTCCATCGTGGAGATAACATACTGTGACTCCATTAGATTCATATGCCGTAAAGACGATGCCGATAAGCTCGAATAGCACAGTGACTGCAGCGAGTCCCCAAAAAACGAGGCCAGCTACAAGTGGCCTAAAAGGACAAAGTGGCTCTCCATAAATGCCAAGAATGTGAGGAAGGATTATGAAGATGGCAACACTAATCAACGATGGCCCCAAGACTGTTCCGAATAAAAAGAGGAAGAAGTGGCTTTGGCTATCTCGCTTCGAGTGAAGCAGAATACGGCCAACAAATCCTAGTACTTCGAGAAAAAGTCCTGTGGTGAGTGCGAGGGAGAAGAGGTAGGTCCTAGAGCGGATACCAAAATAGATGGCGGCGAGAGCAAGGAGAGCAAAGACAACAAGCAACACAGCATTGCCCCCTACACTGGGATTGTATGAGTAGAAGCCATCAGAGGCCGGACAGGTCGTTCCACAGTCGCCTGCCATCGTCGGGTGTCGACCAACAAAGGCTGGCAAATTATCATGGCAGGCTGACAACCAAGTCAAAAGCAAAGGGGGACTCGGAGAATAAGACGGGATGGCTTGGCCCCCATACATATAGACAGACTGATCAGAACTCTACCATCTGCCATCTGCCTGGTCTGGGCGGAGCCCTGCATGTGAGGCTCTGTACTCATGGGGCGCTGCAGAGAGGGGGATCACTGTTGGGAGGGCCATGATGCAGTGCAACAGTAGAGACAAGCTAGACAAGGTCTCGACGGGTGAGACGGGTATTCAGCCTTTACTAAACGGCACTTTGGGCGGTCCAATGGCGAACAAGAACAACTGCCATAAGCTCGAACCATAATTGATGCGAGAGCCAACACGACCAATCAAGCTTGGTCATGATCGACATGGAGGAGCACAAAGTTACATGGTATCCAGTCCTTGCAAAGTGCCAGAGTGAAGAGAAAGGCATCTAGGGCATGGAGCATCAAAGAGCATGTGGTTGTTGTTGGGCGTTGGATCCTTGTAATCATAAGCCAGGATGGCATCCGTAAAGTGGTTTTGTAAGGTTTGTGATGGGTTGACATGACTAGGACAACTGCACAGAAATGGCTATGCAACTCAAAACATGACATGGACAGAAAAGGTGTGACTTATCCGGAGCCTGACAGGGTTGTATAGCCCAGGATCATACATAGCAATCTCTGCCTGCAAGTGACAAATCTTGTTGTCGTTGCGCTGGCTAAGATGGGGGGCGGGCTAAGTGTGCCAATCATGAAGGAATAAAGGCGGGGAAACGGCGGCAGCCCGCACGGCACAGACGCAGCGGGCGAGCGGTACAAGGCCACGAAAGCGGCCAGGCCTTGTCGTGGTTGGTCGACGAGCGCGAAATGGGGCGTTGATGGTCTTTGGGCGGCAAGCGGCCCGCATGGTGCCATTCCGCGAGCTCTTCTAACGCGAGTGGTGATCGGGAGTTACCATAAAGTCGCAAGCAACTCGACGTATGTGACTCGGAAGTGGATGGGTCATGTCATGATCCAAAGCTTCGAGGTGCTGCAGAAGCGCGGAGTGGTTCCGGGACACATCATATGTACAGTACAGGGCTCGTAAATTGGCGTTGCGAAGCGCGGCGTGAACAATGCCGATCCTGACTTAAAAGGAAACCTCGTCGACCTCGGGAGAACTCCAACGACAAACACCAAGTCGACAGACGGACCCTGGATATGCAGTTGGTTCGAGATGCAGCACATCTCATGCCAAATTGTGGGCGTTGAAACACCTCGGCAGAGGGTCCGTGAGTGCTATGAGGTGTCGATCGCGGGTTTTCCTGCCCTGACAGACTCAATGCCGACAAAAGTGTCGTGCCAATTGCGGTCTGTGTCCACCTCCATGTTGTTGATATGTGATGGGTGTGTCAAAGAACTGTGTTGGTTGATATCCTGTCGGACGTTATAGTGGAGATTGCGACAGGCTTCAAGGCTGGATGAAGCAGGTGACGCTCATGAAAAGTTGTCATCACCAACACTCTTCATGCGTCCTGCGCATCTGCATTTCAAAGCACCTCGTGCTTGGCTTGAGCGTTCCCCTTCACTGCCCTGCCCTGTCTATGATAACAGCATTTCCAATCTCCAGGGAATTGATCTTGGAACCTTCTCCACCAAACATCTTATAACTCATCGCGGCACAGCGGAGATGTGACCGCGTGAAAAGGTTGGGTAGACGAGACGACTTGTACCCCTGCTTGAGGGACTTTTGGTAGATTGCCCTCGATGAATTGGGTTGAAGGGCCACAATCTCGAGTTGCCAGATCTGTACGGAGTACGGATACCTACATACAGTACAGCAAAAAAGCTTGTCGGAGAAGCGGCACTAAAGCACCCGATCGTGCAAGCCACATGCGCCACAGTATCTGTAATTAGCCACAGTCACCCCTTCATGTCAGGTGCGGTGAGGCCTATCGCGGGGCTTGGCTCAGGCTGAGTAGCCTTGGTGACGTACATCCAACTAAGTAAACCCAGGTTTCCTGTGCAATCCGTCTAAGAAAGAGTCAATGAAAATCGATCAAGTTTCTCCCATGCAGAGAATGCAAGACTGACAGACCTTGGAGCTATTCGAGAGGATACGCCAAATTGTGAAACGCTCCTTCAAACGAAGAGTCTCTTGGTGGAGATCTCTAGCTACCTACCTTATCACGCTCAACTCACTCCAGTACGATAAACATTATTGGACTATTAGGTCCGAGTCAATCTCAGATCTAGCACTCGCGTCACACAGGGGTCCTCTTATTCTTTCATTGTCAGTCTTTTCCTGAGTCTCGCCCGTCATGTCTATTCGAATAGCGCTGGACAACCAGCCTGAGTTCTATACCAACCTCGACTTGGTACAGGGCCGAATCATCCTGGGTCTCAACCGCGCCGAGCAGATCGGAAGCATTGTTGTCAAGCTTGAAGGGGAATCGGGAACAGCTCTGCAGGCTCCAAATGCCTTTGATCCACAGAACATGGCCAGGCTACAACCTAGTCCTCAACGGCCTCCTGGCAGCACCGCAGCTGAGAACCATAAAATCTTATACAAACTACAACAGGTTTTCCCAGATGACTATTATGCGAGCTCTTCTAACCCTTACGGTGCATACCCCCTGCAAGCAGGCGAGCACGAGTTCCCTTTCAAATTCAAGCTTCCCATCAATAATGCATGCAGCGACCCCATGGCTATGTCGAAAATCGGCGGCATGGCCAACGTCGGTGGTTTTGGGGGCGGAGGAATGTTTGGCATTGGTGGTGTAAGGGTCATGGATGGTAGCAAGCAACTCTACCTTCGCCATGTCACCCGCACACTACCTCCGTCGTTAACGGGATATCCTATGGAGGCAGAAATTCGCTACTACATCAAGGTTACAATCCAGAGACCGGGATTGCTGAAGGAAAATTGGCGGTATCAGATCGGTCTGAAGTTCCTCCCTATTGAGCCGCCCCGGCCGAAGCCGACAACTCAGGAGGCTTTTGCTCGTCGTCCCTTCACATTTCGGCCAATGACCCCTCAGGCAGAGAAGAAGCGGTCCTCTCTCTTCAACTTTGGAAGTGGCGCAGATTCAAAATCAGCCTCTACACCAGAGCCATCTGCAGATATTGCCCCAGCTCCAGCAATCGAGATTTCAGCACGCCTTCCCCATCCAAGCGTCTTGACTTGCAACAAGCCTGTTCCACTGCGGCTTATCGCCAAAAAGCTCAACAACAATCCAGAGCAAGTCTATCTAGTATCGTTCCAGATGGAGCTTGTAGGTCGGACTGATGTCCGCGCGCTCGAGCTCCAGAACCAGAAGATCAACCGATGGGTTGTCGTGTCAAACCCCAACATCAACATCCCGTTGACTACAGGGCCTTCTGACGAAGTTGGGAATGAGTTGGTGATTCCAGACCATGTATGGAAGAATTTGCCTCTTCCCAACACTGTGGCACCCTCATTCGTCACTTGTAATCTCTCTAGGAGGTACGAGCTCGAGTTGAAGCTAGGTCTAGCCTGGGGCAAGCCAAAGAAGGGCATCACCAACAAGAGCGCCCCGGTCATCCTCCTACCGCTGCACTTTGCGCAAGTCGAAGTTTATTCTGGTATTACACCGCCCCCTGAACTCGTTGAATCCGCAAGGTCAACGCGGCCAGGGCGTGCAACCTTTACGAACAACGTCCCGCCCCGTCTGCCGCCCAGGCAAAACTCAGTTTCCTCAGCCCCAGTGTCAGCTCAACAGCAACGGCCTTCTCAAACTCCGAACCAGGTTCCTCCTCAGCCAGCTCATGATCCCCTCTATCCACCACAACTAGCTCCGGGTCAAGAGGCACCTCCATATGACGATGCTCCGCCCAGCTATGATGAAGCCATCGCGGAGAACCTGGCTGGTCCCTTCGACGGCATGCAGGCACGGCCAGCCTACAGCGGTGTCACGAACGAGAATGCGCCTAGCCAGTTACCTCCTGAGAAAAGTTGAAATGATCCAAAGCATGAGTTGTCCGGATAAATGCATTGATGTGCTGATGATAACGACAATACTGGGTGTGGAGGATTTTGATAGGAGTGAGAAGGGAGTGAGAGTTCATTCCGGCCCTGGCTCGATCATGGTGCCATTAATTCTTCATTTTATTGGAATAAAGACAGGCTGTTGAGTTCTTACTCTCATGCTGCCTTTCATCTGCTGTTTCAAGAGGAGTTCTTGGTTAAGTACTGGCGCATATACATCCCAGACCCAGGCTTGGATGTAACCCCAGTATCACCTTATTGTCATACATAGGTAGTTTGAGGTTGTCGTGGATCTTGGAACCCATTGTTAGTAATAGATACCGAATACCTACCTAATCAAAACATTTCCAGCTCAGTTTAACAGACATTTGCTTCGACTCTAGAGTATCAGTTGCAGCAAGACAAGATCATCTCCAGACACTTGCAGCAGGTAAGTAGCGTCAATGAACTACGTGGATTTAAGAATAGTGTAATCGCAGTTTTCATTTGCCGTCAGGCTGTCAGCACTGAAGGCCCAAATAAAAGGGGAAGCCCCCAACATCTATCGACATTGAATATAGAAGGGAAGACCTGAGCCCCAGAGATTATATGTTATGAAGGCTTTTTATGATATTGCAGAATACTTACAGGTACGTTTAAACTAGAAGCCAACAAACCCCAAGACGAAGAGTTTCCCATTCTACTTTTTTCGTAGACGCGGAGCGCAAACGTAAATATTTCACACATACCTACAAAATAAATAATCACATGCATTGGCGCCGTGACGTCACTGGCTCGCGACATTCTTTCCACTTGACTACTGGATATCTCTAGACCAACACTTCTATCGCATTGCGCCCATGCGACTCAACAATCCATGAACAGATCGGTAATATGGCGCAACGCGCCTGATTTACTCCTATCTCGGCAACTATACCGCGCGCAATGGCATCGAAGCTTCGCTTGCAGCGCTTACCTTACACGTGAACATGATCCGAGGATAAAGGCGTTGGGCAGGGAAATATCTGACGACTATGCGACAATAAGAGAAAAATACGGTACCGCATCTAATTCCAGTGTCTGGGGTTATCCTGCTAATACGTTTGGTGCTAGAGACTCCAAAGTATCCCATCGTCCTCGCCCACGGCCTCTTTGGCTTCGCTGAACTCCGTCTCTCTCCATACTTTCCAGCTGTCGAATACTGGCATGGCATTCGCGATGCCCTCACTGCCCAAGGCGCCACCGTCTTGACGCCCACTGTGCCTCCATCATCTTCTATTGCCGATCGCGCTACTGCTCTCCGCTCCGCCCTTGAAGCCCACGCTCCAATGCCCGAAGCCGTCACAATTGTCGCGCACAGCATGGGTGGTCTTGATGCCCGATATATGCTTTCGCACCTCGCTCCGCTCCCAGTCCGCGTTGCGGCTGTGGTTACCGTTGCAACGCCGCACCGAGGAAGTGCATTTGCAGACTACCTCCTTGATGAAGAAGTCTCGCCACTGCACCATTACTTGCCTCAACTGTATCAGACATTCGAAAAAGCTGGTCTCGGTACAGCAGCATTCTCACAGTTGACGAGACGCTACATGGCTGAAGAGTTCAATCCGAGCACGCCAGATCAACCAGACGTACGCTACTTTTCGTACGGAGCGGCAGTGGAGCGGCCGGCGCTGCTGAGTCCATTTCGGCACCCGCACGCCATCATGACACAGGCCGAGGGACCCAACGATGGACTTGTCAGTGTGGAGAGCAGCCACTGGGGCACATACAAAGGCACGCTCCTTGGAGTGAGCCACTTGGATCTGATAAACTGGTCCAATCGTGTTGGTTGGACAGTCCGGGAGTGGATGGGAATCAAGAAGAATTTCAATGCTATTGCATTCTATCTTGACATAGCAGACATGTTAGCTAAAGAAGGTTACTGATACAGCATCCTCTGGTCAGCATCATGGCATGCATGAGTATTTTACGACACGCATTCCTAAACTCTAGACGGGATACACATGTAAAAGTAATTGTCATAACACACATGAAATCAGTAGGCGCCCAGCCCACTTCAGGTTAGGAATTCACGAGGCTGGAGTTTGGTTTTGGAACTAGATTTCAAGTAGATGATTATTGTTGATTGCTTCAAACGAGTAGGTATCAGTAGCATTAGAAGATAGAATACAGCCACCTTGCCGCGAACACTCGACGAGAACCCGCCCTCCAGCACATTTGTCCCACGAGATCCGGTGGTATGTAGGTATGTACAAAAGATTGCCAGTCAACTCTGCTATCCGTAACAGTTTGCGTTGGCAGTTGACAAGCGAGGAATTGGTGAGGGACGTAACCGGCAACAGTTAACTGGAATACGGGGTCACAGTCGGTCACCCGATGTGTCGCAGAAGGCACCTCGTCGTAACACCACGTCTACCTGAGGCTCATAGTCCAAAGACGCTCATGACTATGCCTCAGGTCACGCTCCACTCTCCTTAACGTCGGCCTCATCCGCATCAAACGGCTTAGACGGTAGAGGCCTTGTTGGCCCTGCGAGCAATGGCCTTCCTGTAAAGGAAGAGGCTGAGAAGGCCAATAGCGACTATCCAAAGATTTAGCATTGTCACCAGACATCTTAGGTAAAAGTCATGACATACCAACGCCAACAATGCAGAAGACGACAATAACACCAGGCTCCTTGGCGGCCCAGTTTTGACGCTTGGCAAGCTGGTGGACGACCTCGTCGCGGGTCATGAGAGACTTGATGGCGGCCATTGTGTCTGGAGTGGAGAGATTGCTAAGGAAGACATGTTAGCAATCGAGTTTTCCTTGGCTCCGCGCCGCCTTAAAGCGGCCATAGGCAGACAAGACAGCCCACGCTTCGCAAATTCTCGCCCTCTTCCACTGAGCGACAATGTCGCACCAATTCAAAGGGTGATGCCAGCGATGTCGTTCAATTGAGCTGCATGGGAGCGAGGCCAAAGCGATTCATCCAGGAAATGTTCTGACGGAATTCTTGGCAAATGTCACTGAAGACACTGGTGCCGGCATTTGCGCCAGGATTGCGACGACGTGCATGACTCCAGAACTGAGGAGACGGCCATTGCCCAGAAATTGGCTTGACTATCGAACGTACAATAGGCCCGGAGGCGGACGAGAAGAGCGAAAGAGGAGCAGCGTGACTGTGAGTAAGGAATTGACCTACCTTTGCGATCTTGAAGGGTGATGAAGAAGCAGCAAATGAGTCTGGTCGCGAAGGCGGGCTCTTCTATGGTTTTGTTGATCAGCTATCTGACACCAAAAGTCACCCAAGAGCTGTGAAAAGTGGGGAAACCAGCGTCACGACCCCAAACGAGGGAAAGGATTATGTACGTAAAATGGGTCCAGATCCCGGGCAACACCAGCTAAGAGAGGTCAAGGCGAGCGAGCAGGGTCTCTTTCAGTGGTTGCTTAGGACCATGGTGTTAGTGGGTAACAAGCCCCAGGGGGGTGAGCATCGCATCGGGGTAGAGCAGTGAGGTGTGGTGCGACGGAAGACAGGCTTCGAGGAGCCCATGAGGTACCTATCCTATCTCGACACTCTCTGAGGCTTTTTGTGCACTGTACAATGCTACCAAAGTCCAAGTACAGGATTTGGCGCCCCCCGAGTGCCCCGGACGAGGTGGATTTCCATGATGGAGGTGGTGATGATAATACTCCAATCCAGAGACCGACCAGGGGGAGTGAAAACCAGACTGGGGCTGCGTTACAAAGTGGGAAGGGACTTACAGAGCTGCTACCAGTAGGAACAAAACAAAAACAGAGCAATTGTCACTGACAAGGATGTAGATCGATTGGAATTTGCTGATATGGGTGTGTCTGAGTGGCCGAAAGAAGGGAGTTTTTGAGGTGCGAAAAGGAGAATGTAGGTAGTTGTACCTAGGACGATGCTCGGGTGGACAATAGAAGATTAGTGAATGAAAGACGAGATATTTCAATCTCTCTTTGGGAAGCTTCGCTGATGCATACCTAGGTACCTACCTTAGGTAGTGAGAAAAGGTGAGGTAGGTAGGTACACCTATGACGACGCGAGTGTACCTAGGCAATGGCAAGGGCTAGGTGAAGGAGCTGAAGTAGGTAGCGGCTTCCCAACTTGCAACGAGGGATATTCCAGGCACCTCTTTCTCCATTACAGCTGGGTACGAAATCTACTAGGTAATTAATTGACTGTCCTTCATAGCAATCAATAATCGCTCACTCAATTGACTTTTTATCTCAATCGACCCAACCCATACCTCATTCCGAGGTAGCTTCAATGTCACCAGATTACAAAGACCCGATGCTCGTACCACTCAATGCTTGGTCAATTCCGCTCTCCACGAACGGGCCGCATATACAGGGACGCTAGTCCCGGTGCAAGGTACGAGCGGAGATACACGATGAGCCTGTACTGCTCAACATTGCCGCGGGAAAAGAGAGGGAAATTTTGCTGGAACACACCAACAAGTAAACAGCTCGCCTTGACCAATGCGCAACTCGGAACACGGCAACTGAGGAAACGGTGCGGTGAGATTGTCAATCACCCATGTGGGTCGAGGCTCTATACCACTTGCATCCATCCATCAATGGGTTTCACGGCCCACGAGGTAGGAAGCCAAAATGCCTGCAGCAAGCAAAGCTCGAGGTCTTGGATATCACAGTCTACGCACGGTACAGTGCTGTTTTTCCAGCAAGAACTTGCGCGAATTTATTTCTTCAATATAGGTAGGCGATTACCCATGGAAGGTTGTGAACTCCGTCCCTTCGGCTGCAACGGAATCGATTTGAATGGGTACCATGTCCATCTCACAGCGAGCCCATCTCTGGTTGGACGGGTATCATGCACGAGAGGTTGCGCGAAGTTTCCGAACAGCGAAATGACGACAAATCCAGTATCCAGCCTCGTGCCGTTCCTGGCCGGCTCTCGTAAAGGGTCGGTTTGCCCTTCTACGTTGTTGTTTTTCTTATTTTCAGCCTCTGTCTAATTACATGAGTTATGGGAGATGAGGCCTTGCCAACTTGATCAACTTGATCAACAGTTGTGTCTCGGCAGCTCTTGAGTGGCCAATCAAACAAATCCGCAAAAGCTTAGCGCAGGCTGTTGTCTTCATGATACTTATTGTATGAGCCATCACCAAGCTTCCAAATATGCACCTATTGCCCTTAGAATATGCTTCAGGCCTTGTTGCTTCTTGTGATCATATCGCCAGAAATAATATCTTACGAGGCTCCGAACGGATAGGGCCTCGGGCACGCCGCCGCTCTACAAGGACTTCTCATTCACTCTCATTTTCACCTTGTTACTGGTACCTGGACCTGCTAGGTTCCATCCGAATGGAAGATCCTCCAAAAAACAGCTCTCCACATCTTTTCCCCGAATCTCCACAGTTACATGCGACACTGTGCAAGCGAAAGCTTTGCCTTGACCTGACATGCAAGGATCCAGCGACCAAATCTGAAATCAAGCCTTATCGACCCAGTTTCAATGCCGGGAAGAAGCATGCATCCTTTGTTTCCGGTGCTATCTACGAACTTGCGAGCGACTGTCATTCAATAATCAACGGATCGAAAAAGATCTTGAGACGAAAGAGGTTGTTAATACCAGGGCCCATGATTCGCATCTGTTACCATCCCCAAACAAAGTCTCATCCTGTTGACTTATAACGACTCTGAAAAACGCAACATGGGTTTGCTGCTGCATGGCATGGGTCTACCAGCATCATGAGAGAGCGCTGGGCTGCCGGCTTGGCGTGGAAAGTGGAGAGTCAACATCCCATGGCTGGCCACTGAAATCATACGGATAGGTGCCACGACAAGCCTCGAAACTCTCTCGATGGACATCTCATCAGTTCTACTGTCCATGTCCGACATGGTTTGTTCACAGGCAGGATTGTGAGTTGGTACTCGTTGGATTTAGAAGTCAGAATTCCAGGCCCGGAGTTCGACTGATATCCCGGCTGGAAGTCCCGGAGGAGGGATAAAACGGCTATGCCTGCAAGGTTTCGCGCCTTTACTGCCGACTTGTGGCCGGGACATCTCGCTAACCGGGAGTTCACTCCAGCGCGACAACCGCTTGCCTTAGTAGTGCGATGAGGTCATAGGCCATTAGTGCGTAAACTTGAGGGAGAGCCTCTTTACGAAATTCTATCAGATTTTCTACGGCTGTAAGTGAGAGCCTCTTCACGACAACGATTCGCCTCCCTGGTTCGAACTGAAAATCCTTGGCAACCTGGAGAGGTTTTGCTATTACTGTTGTGTGAGTACAGCTGTGGCTGGATAGGCAGAACTACACGCCTCGAAACACACACACATGTACAATGAGGCATCCCAGCGGCCGGGACCGAGCTTGGCCTTCAACCGCCTAAGGAAATGCTACAAACATCACGGCGGGCTAAGATATCGAGCTTAGAGAAACACGGATGCGGTCAAAGTGTCTGGGGGCTCGCCTTCTAGCCTTCCAGAAGCGAGAATGTTGCGAAATACCGACCCTGCGTACGGCGCCAAGCTAGGGACGAATCCGCGGAAGTATGGGGTGCGTAATTAGTTGTATACCTATCGTCACCAACGAACCCGAGTCTGGGACTTCGCGTCGAGCAGCATCGAATGGGTTAAAATGGCTTTAGAGGAGGTAAGAACAATTGGGCCTCTATCCTAAGCGATAAGTATTCTGGCAACTCTAGCTTAAGCTTAGGGGCCTCTTTACTGTGTTCATTTTAGCATCCTCTTCTCAAGTCTCAGGCAAGTTTTCCTTCTCTCCGAGGTAGCTCTATGGTATCAGGCTATCAGGCGCTGTTGAGGTCCCAGTATGTCATTTTGGGAGCGGTCAGTGTTTCCACTGTGTGATCGACACTTTCCTCTGGGGTTGACCAACATTGGGCACCGGAAATCTATTCGCATGTGGTTGTTCTCCTTAGTAAATCATGATAAACCTGTAGATTAGTGGTCCTTGCGTTGATTTGGCGTGTTGTTTTTTGTGAGCGACTCCAGATGGGTGGTAGCGAATCTACAAATCTTCAATGCTCGCTCTGACGCTATTTGTAGCGCAGGCGTATTGACTTTCTGATATGCTTAGCTTTTGGTAATAACTAAGTACATAGAAATGAGTTTTTATGAAAGTTTATTCCTCTGCCAAATACGGTAAGCAGCACCTCTACTTTATATACTACCTACATTTAAAAGCCCCAGGCTGGTGATCAACGCGCAAGGCCTTGTGCGAGATTGCCTCTAAGTCTCCCATCGACATATAGGTATAGGGTAGCGAGTATGCTGTTTGGAGGACATGTTGCTCTATTCTTATGGGTCCGTCAACAGTAATACAGGACTAACAGCTGACCACGATAGAACCTAGGAGATGCAACATTTTGATCACTTGGCCTTGTCCCACACGTGTCTGATATCCTTGATAAGAGCCATAGAAGGGGATACAGCGGATTCGACGGTGTTGGCCCTTTCATAAGAACACTCCTCACTGCGCCATTTTCCTTTGCTTATTCTTTTTCTCTCTTTCAACAAGTAGGTAGGTAGTCCAGCATTGTTCGGGCGACTCGAATACACCTTCTCAACTTAGATCGTCGTCATTATTAATTGGACCCTGCTCGATAACCTTCCATTAATCATCCTAACCATTCTATTCCTGTAAGCACCCAATACTACACATACCTTAGGCCGAGACCTTGGGATATACAGCCAACCTATCTAGTACCCAACGCCCACCACCACCCTGGTCTATCTGATCACAAGTTCAAGATCGAATAGTGATGACTGAGCGCCAAGTCAGTACAACGTATTCCCCATAACAACTGTTGAACGCACACGAGATGGCACCTTCGTGGGCGAATGATTTACGGCGTCTCAACCGCAACAATTTCACGACTCTACGGACAGCGCCATGGGCTGAGATATCGGGGTCACTGGGCGATCTTGGCACCTTGCTGCCTTTGATGATTGCCTTGGCCGCACAAGGATCCATCGATCTGGGAAGTACGCTGGTGTTTACGGGCTTGTTCAATATCCTCACTGGCGTATTCTATGGTATTCCTTTACCTGTCCAGCCCATGAAGGTAAGCATCCGAGCAACATATTCGTGTCAAATTACATTAAGGCTTACGTCATGTGTTGCTGTATAGGCTATTGCCTCAGCAGCCATCCACAATGCCTCTCCTATGGGTGTCGTCACGGCTGCAGGCCAATGGGTTGGCGCTGCCGTACTCATCATGAGTGTTACGGGCCTCCTGAAGGGGGTTGTCCGTGTTGTACCACTCCCAGTAGTAAAGGGTATTCAGTTGGGAGCAGGCCTCTCGTTGATCCTTGGCGCCGGATCTTCTCTGCTTCAGCCCCTGCACTGGGGCCATCCAGCTCTCGATAACCGCGTGTGGGCTTTGATCGCCTTCCTCGTTCTGATTGGCACACAAAATCTCTCCCGATTCCCCTATGCTTTGATCTTCTTTATACTCGCCCTTTCATTCGCCTTTATACAGGTCGCTATTTCTCACGAGAGCCTCCCGTGGCTTTATGCTTGGCACCCTCGCTTTGTCATGCCGCACTGGGCTGGAAAGGGTGATTCGCCTGCCCTGTGGATGGCCATTGGACAACTGCCTCTGACCACACTCAATTCTATCATCGCCGTCAGTGCACTATCCCAGGATCTTCTACCTGAACTTCCTGCACCTTCAGTGACATCCATCGGAATCAGCGTTGCGCTGATGAACTTGAGCAGCACCTGGTTCGGAAGTATGCCTGTCTGCCATGGTGCCGGGGGGTTGGCCGCCCAATATCGCTTCGGTGCTCGAAGCGGCTCCAGCATCATCGTACTGGGAGCTTTCAAGCTAGCACTGGGGCTTATGTTTGGCGAAACCCTCGTAGATCTCTTGAAGCACTACCCCAAGGGTCTTCTTGGCATCATGGTGATAGCAGCTGGTCTCGAGCTCGCTAAAGTGGGCAACAGTCTCAACCAAGGAGCCTCCGACTTATGGAACACGGCTGCAGGTCAGGGGCCCCTTCGACAACGCGATCTTTCAGATGATGAACGTCTGGAGAGATGGACTGTCATGCTCATGACCACTGCTGGAATTCTCGCTTTCAGGAACGATGCTGTGGGGTTCTTTGCAGGAATGCTCTGCCATGGAGCGTATCGTCTTTCGGGACGATTGACAAAGCGATACTCGCACCGCGCATTTTCAACCGAGCATGAGGCCCTGCTTCACTGAATTTTGGCGCTTTCGCTTTATGCTACAAAAACCTTATGAATACGCATTTCGCATGGCGTTTAATGTTCTCATACCGAGGAAAGCAAAGATGATCACCGAAAGCTGATACCCATACTGTCCGAGAAGGAACAAAAGGATAGTCTATGTTGTAGAAACTATACCTATGCCAGTACCCAGTATCGAAGATGCCTCCAGAGTTTGTTATGTGGTGTTCAATCTGTTGGGCGTAGTTTGACTATATATTGCTGTACTATCCATGTTAGTTGATGATGAGCTTTGCTCTGAATATTTTGTGAAGTCGTGAGCCTCGATGGGCTTCTCAATATACTAGTCATGCGTTACAATTAATGACTACATAATTCAACTGTATCCCTACAGTCTCTGAATGTAACTCGTTGGGTTGTCATTTTTAAATGTTGATACGTACTTCTGAGCGAAGGGGCCACGCTTAATCGCTCAATTGAATGGTTTTGAGAACACCGATTGATTCGTGATGGGAATTTCGCAATGCTTATCAAAATGCCTACCTATGTTCAGATAGCCTTTATACACTGAGCAACAGGGTAGGCTGGTTGCTGTAGGGGAAAACGCAAAAAGGTTACATTACTGCTCCAACTAAATTGTCATATACAAAAATGAGAGTCCCGCTGTACGATACAACATGATAGGCTGGCTAGAATTGGTAAACTTGAGTCTTCGAACACAATAACTAGGTAGGTACCTAAACTACAAGCTACTCAGAGGGACTACCTAGGTACCTAAGGACACAAAGTGGGGCTAGATCTGAGTGACATTGAATATGTATATTTTTTATTATTGAGGATTCGGCAAAATGAATAAGATTGCCTTTTGTTTACCCAGGTACGAAAGTTGAAGCATTCCATTATAGGCATCTTAGTACCCAGAGATCTCTATTATGGTTCCTGAACAGTAAGGAGAATTCCTACAATTCAGGTACTACCTAGGCATGAAGGTACCAAGGTGGCCGACAGCGCGGGGAAAGAACTCATGTGCCACTATGTACGTGTATGTACCTCACTCAAGGGAACCTCTACCTACGCAGTAAGGTATTTCTTTGCCTGAGGTCACGCTTCCTTATTAGACTCATCTACCTTACAAAGGTAATTTACGTCTTTCTCTGCCTGCCTCTCGTTCAAACAATATCGAAACTGGCGCCTTCAATCCTTTACACAAGTAAATGCTTGGGAAAGTGCAACCCAACAAGGTCATATTCGTGATTGCGACTTCCTGATTGCCCAAAGTGTACTAGCGGCGCAAAACATCGCGGTCGACCGCCAATCTAGCAAGTAAGAGGAGACTCGGGGTCCGTGAAGAAAGGAAGCCCCTCAGCTGACCTATCAAAACGTGCAGCCTCGCCCGCCCTGACCATCTCAGTTATCGCGGCTCAAAGGACCCAGAAAGCCTCGCCCGCTTGAACCTTTTATTTTCCCCGTCTCCAGCCAACGGCGATACCCTCTGGATTACACCCCGAGGTGAGGGCGAAGTGACGAAGGAGCTGGTCGCACGAGCAGCGATGACTTCGTCCATTGCTGGCCTGAATGGCCTGCAGAACAGCCTGGGTGCCGACAAAGATACCCAGGCTGTCGCATCTAGGACCGTGACAACGAAATCAACAGAAACAGAAACAGAAACAAGAACACAAGCACAAACACACGCTGCGTCCTCACCAGCTGCGACGCCATCAAATGTGACTCCCACCCCATCTGCGACAAGGATAAACGCGACTTTGCATTCACCGACGAGCAACGACGAAAACCGCGATTCAAAAGTTGCTGACTCGGCACCGGCCAAACTCCCAGCGCCTTCTGCTTCTGCTTCTGCTTCTGCCCCAACTCAAACTTGGAGCTCAAATTCTAACGGAAACTCTGCTGAGGTTTCTTCCTCTTCGACTATGGCCAAGACTGCCAACCCTTCAAACTCAACTTTCACATCCACTCCCGCGCCTCCCTCGACTGCCATCGTCCCAACTGCATCTGCTCCTCCTCCAACAGTCGCATTGAATCATTCTCCCGAAGAACCTTCGGCTGCTCTTACACCAAAGGCCGCAACCCCTAACCAAGAATCAGCATCTTCTGCCCCAGCGAAAGTGTCAGACTCTCGACCTTCACCATCTACGCCGGCCTCGACTCACGGCGTCCCGAACGCTCCTCCCACAGCTGCTAATACTACCACATCAACATCACAGCAACAGCCGGAGATGCCATCTAATACCGCGGCCTCAGTCCATGTGAATGTTAACTCTGGTGATCACACCATGCTTGACGCCTCAACCCCTCGCGATGCGGCTGCAACATTAAATGTTGATCAAGCTCAACAATCTACACCCTTGAAGCTACAGATGCAGGCCGACAACTTGGGAGAACAGTTTGCGCCGTCGACTCCTTATGCTGCAACATCGATGCCTACCATCAACCAGCACGCTTACATGATGATGGCACTGGCTACAATGTCAGGGGCCGCCACAGCCATGTCACCACCTCCCACAGTCACACCAGCTCAAGTCACTTTGCCTAACCCGTTAGACGAGTCTTTCCAAGGCATTGCCCCGACAAATTCGACGCGCCAAACAGATTCTCACAAGGCCCTTGAATCCTTTGCACGTATTGAATTTGCCGACAGTGTATTTCAGATGACCACCTATGCTGTCATAATTGGACGAGATCAGCGTGCATTGGAGCAGGCACGCCGTGACGAAAGACGCGCCGAAGAGTATCGGCGACGTACTGAAGAGAACGTACACCTAGGCCTCCCACCACCTTCCCCGATACGCCCAGATCGAAGCAAGTTCAGCAAATCCTATGTCAGTGAGGAGGGAGGTATGCTGGGTCCCGAATCAGATACTGGGGAAAACCCGCGGCCTACAAAAAGGCGTAAGACGAGTACACAGGGGTCATCACAGCACGACTTGGATGAAGCGGCTGCACAAGCTCAGGAAAACATGATTTCTAACCGACAATATGTTTCTCATACGCCTGGCGCCGCAGCAGTTGATTTGGGCTCTCTGCGTCCCTCGCCGTACCATGTTCCGTTCATTGGTATTCACTCTCCAGGTCCAAATATTGCCTCGAAGACGAAAGCAATTTCCCGGGAGCATTTGAAAATCGCATACAATCAAGACATGGGTGTCTTCGAGGCTATACCCCTTCATAAGAATGGGTTCTTTTGTGAGGATGTGCACTACAATCGTGAAAAGCTCGTCCTGCGATGCGGCGATCGATTGCAGATAAAAGACGTCGACTTCCGGTTTCTCATCAATGGAGTTGAGAGGGGCCGAACGGGTGCCGAGGAGGATATCGAGGAAGAACCCGCCATGACCCTCAAAAAGCGACACGCCCAAGGCGGAAAAGAGATGAGTTTCGATTTTGAGTCTGCACATGGTAACGGCGATATTCAGGACACGAGCGATGAATTGTCTGATGTGGCCAGCCCACCTGAGTCTCCTGACTTTGGCGACGGCGATGAAGATGAGGCTGAGGCTGAAGGAGAAGCAGAAGCTGAGGTGCCAGCAGCCATCCAAACGTTGGAGACAGTCCAAGAAAAGGAGGCGAAGCCTGAAGCTGAGATGGAAGACGAGGCAGATGGTGAAATGGATGCAGAAATGGACATGGACATGGACATGGATATGGACATGGACATCGATGACATGACAATTGCGGGGGCAGAATCCGGATTGAAGCAGGATGGCATGCTTGATCCGCATCAAGGACATTTGATGCCTCAAGTACCCAAAAAGAGGGGACCTGGCAGGCCACCCAAGAATGGCATTATGTCAAAACGGGAGCAGCGGCTGCTGAAGAAGCAACAGCAAGAGATGGCCAAGAAGACATTGCCGCAGGCACCTCCAGTAGAGCCGCCGATCAAACGTAAAGTCGGACGGCCCCGAAAGCATCCTTTACCGGAAGGATCCTCGGAGAGACCAGAAAAACGCAAGTACAAACCTCGCAAGCCTCGGGAGGACGGTGCTGAAGGTTCAGATGCAGAGAGGCGAGCAAGAGAAAATAAGGAGAAAAAGACTCGCCCAAAATCCCCTCCCTTGGAGCTCAAGATCGAGGACTACACCGAAGAACAGCTTCAAAAGCCAAACAAGAACTATGGTGTGCTTATCGACGAAACGCTTACCGCGGCTGGACCGGACGGTCTTACGCTCAAACAGATATACAAGCGCATTTGTCAGAGGTACCCCTGGTTCTACTTCCATACAGAAACGAAAGGTTGGGAAAGCAGTGTGCGCCATAATCTTATTGGAAATGAGGCTTTCAGAAAAGATGAGACTACGAACCTTTGGTCTCGTGTTCCAGGCGTCGAACTCGATGCTGGAAAGAAGAGAAAGGCATCGTCACCAGATCGTGCAGCAGCACACGCGTATGGTCAATATCCAGCCCCGTATACCTATAATGCCCAACATATGGCACCTGGAGCTACTGGCTACCCTCCTGGCCAAGCACCTCCTGGTTATCATATGCCAACATATGCGGCACAGCAGACGCAGCCAGGGCGGCCACCGCAGCCATACGGTGCGTCTGCATCACCACCAACGCCTGGCCAACCAGCTCCAGTAGC
This sequence comes from Fusarium mangiferae, assembly GCF_900044065.1. Classification (NCBI taxonomy): domain Eukaryota; kingdom Fungi; phylum Ascomycota; class Sordariomycetes; order Hypocreales; family Nectriaceae; genus Fusarium; species Fusarium mangiferae. Next base: position 2,126,821 of record NW_024573925.1, read on the forward strand.
GGTGGCATCACAACCGCCGGTACCAGCACAGCTACCACCGGGTTACGGACCTCCGCCAGCCCCTGCGCGCCCACAGCTTGGGGTGCTCCCGCAGGGTACCTACAGTTCCCCATACGCACCACGGCCACCACCACCAGCAAACACACCGATCAAGAGTGAGGAAGGGCACGCCAGTGTCACAGCTGTTCCTGCTGGTGCACCGCTTACGCAGCAGCAGCAGCAGCAGCAGCAGCAGCAGCAGCATCATCCCCACCCCTCAGTGCCTCTGACTGCTGCTGCGAAGACTGTGCCTGGAACAGGACCGCCACAGGCGCAACAACAGCCTGCCACTCCTGTGAACCGCACCCCATCGGTTTCAGCAGCGTCTCCCACAGCCCGCTATGCCATCGAGCCCAAGTTGCTCGCTGCGGTTGTCAAGCTGAAGAGTGGCCTGATCGAAAACCTTAAGAAGGCTCGTAACCCCAAAGCCGAAGGGATTGTCATGTCAGCACTCAATCGCTGCATCGGCCTTAAAAAAGAGGCGACCGAGAACGACAAAATGGAGACGATTTGCATGAAAGGCATCCGCCAGGTTGTTGATGCCTACATGAAATCAAAGAGCCCCACACCTGGACCCGCCTCTTCTGGCTCCCCTTCTGCTGCCGAGACGATGCCTTTCTTTGATGCCAAAGTCCTTGCGTCCATTAATGGCTTCAAGGATGTCTCGGTCAAAGCTCTCAATCCTAAGCTTGGCGAAGCCAAAGCGGAGGCTGTCACGCTGTCCGCTATTGACCGAGTTCTAGGCATAGCTGACGCTAGCATTGTTCCACCACCTGGTGAAGGTGAGGCTGTTGGCAACTTCGAAGGGATTGAGCTGCACCTCATGAAATCCATTCGGCAGCTACTGACGGGTATGAACCAGAAGGTTTGAGATCGTGGTTTGATGTTGCTGTCACAGTCACCGAGCTGTCACCTCTGGATTGACCAGAGTCAAGTTCAAGGATATCGCGAGGATTAGAAAGAGGTAGTGGAATACTAGAGTAAGGTACAATGCTTTTCATGGCGTTTGGATGGTCTAATGACGGATACGACCCAGGGGCGCTGGACTTATTTTACCAAGACTATGACGTCCCAAAGCAAAGGACCCTTTATGCTTTAGGGCATTCTTTTCATGAAAGGGTCTCATGTCGAGCCAAAAAGCTTGATCCAAAAAGGTACATGGAGTTTCTTGTTGGGGCCATTGATGCCCCTTTCTTCTCTTGTCTCATATACCTCTAGGGCAAGCGATCGTCTTATCCAATTCGATATTTCATGTAACATTTTTCTGCATTCAACCCATCCGCGTGAGACTATGTGAACCTCAGGGCTTAACTGCACGTGCCCCCCATCTCAAACCGGATTTTCTGCTCAACAGAAATCATCCGTGCAGTCCAGGTGGCTCTTGATTGCAATAGGTTTGTGTCACTCAAATATAAAGATTTTTCTTCACATCGCGAGCGCGAGAAAAACAAGATTTTAAGCCACCAGCACGTACGCCGTCCAGAGGGACGCTCATTTTCTCCAGCTCAGCAAATCATCCTTAAGCCTTTCATGTTCGTAAAAATGCCAGTAACAAAAGCCGTGCTCATCGTCATTGTCTCTTGTAACATGTCTTGTTCGTTCTTGTTCGCCAGTCTCGGCCCGTGCATATCCACTACCAAAGGGATGAGCTGAGATTCTCCTCCACTTGCCATTGCATTGCATTCCATCCACATCTGTTTGTTCCATCACCATATCTTATTGAGATTTCCAGTTTTCCCCTGCGCCGGAGGTATCAAGTAAAAAGAAAAGGATTAAGCTTCTATATGAGAAGGGGGGTAGGAAAATGTGTAAGGGAGGGTTTGTTAAGGGAAAGACGATATGCCTCACACCAATTAAAAGAAAATTGTAAGTAATGTCGTGTGCATGACATCGATCAAGCTGTCTGTGGGTTCTCTTGCTCTTTCTCGGACTCGAGATTTGACTTGGCTTCTTCAGCCTTTTGACCCGTGAGTTTGTCGACGCCAGAAACACCACTGTCAGCTTCGTCGTATGATATTCCCAAGCCGTTGGCTTCCTTTCGGGCCGTGCCGGCGTCCTCTTCGGTCCCTTCGTCGAGGTTCATCAGAGCCGGTGGGCGATGACGCATCTGCTTGGCTTTAGAAAGAGAAATTGTCTTTTGCTGGTACGTCGTAGTAATGGGCTTCGTATCATCTCGATCAATTGTCGCCTTCATCAAGGCCGCCATCCATAGACGACCTTGCTTTAAATTGGGAACAGCGAAGTAGTGAACGGTTGGCTTTGTGAAGTTCACAGCCCTGGACAGACCAGCTCGGGGAGGAACCAGCTTGAAGATGAAGATAGAGTCATCTCCCTTCTCCAAGTCATCATCGCCATTCTGGGATGCAGGCATTGACTGACCTCCAAGGCTTGTGATCGTAGCATGAAGACCTGTAAGTTTTTCATTGTCTGCTGGTAGAACTCGATGAAACGAGATATCGATGAGTCCCTTTTCCTGGTCGTCATCTTCTGAGTAATAATATGCCAGCCGCCGGCCCTTGAGAACAAAGAAACGAGGCTTCCAGGTTGTCATGAGGTTGGAACTCTTCTTTCTCATCCAACCACTATAATCGGCATCTTTGCTTGCTTCTTTTGGCGAAATTTGGAGCAGCCCACGGGTGTATGCGCTCGTTTCTTTCTTGCCTTTCTTGCCAGCCTTCTTGTTGACCTGGGTTACAGGAGTACTAGGACTCTTGGCAGTGTCGGGCGATTCAAGGTCGAAACTTGCTCCACCCGATGGAGTTGTCGAGCCGGTTCGCGCAGGTGAGTCGACCAAGAAGTCTTTGTTCGTTGAGTCCGTTGGAGTTGACGCCTTCGATCGATCAAGGCTAAGGTTATCAGATATGGCCCGCATACCCTTTCCTCCAGCCAGGGCAATAGGTTTGTTGACCATTGACGACAGCCAGTCCGAGTTGAAACCTTGATGTCTCGATGACATAGGCGAGGCGGTTGAGCGAGCGGAACTGACTGAAGTGTCCAGTTTGGTGACGGTGGGTGAAGGAACGTCATTGGGTGGTGGCATGTTCATCGTTGATTCCGAAGCGGCTGACGCAGTTCTCCTATGAGCGCCAGACTGAATACCGTAGTACTTTTGAGCTGCCGACGAGATACCCCCTTCAGCAATAGACCCCACGCTACCAAATCTTGACTGTCGTGCCATAGCTGTGGCGCTTCTAACCCTTTGCTCTTCGGCATAGCTCGACTTTCTCGATTCAGCATTGCTGTCGCGCTTTCGCAACAAGTTTCTTTTCCTCCCATCCACCTCTGTTCCAGAGAAGTAACCCCGATCGGCGTCAACACCAGAATCCTGTGCTTCTGCTCCCGATGGGCTAAGCAAATCCTGAAGGCCAGTTGAAGAAAGGGGTCGTTGGGGTGGTTGCGAATAAGCGTTGCCTAGTGTCCAATTTCTGTCAAATGATGGCTGCTTTTTATGGACAGTCTCGCTTCCGGGGAAAGTACCCGATGTCGCGATCCTGGGAACGGGAACGGCTGGGCTTGCCGTCGCAGGGCCAGCTGGGCGAAAGTCAGTTGACGAAGAGTGTCGACGCGAATGGTTCAATTCCCTGATCGACGCCGCGGATGGCCGCTTGATATGACTAGCGCGGTTAGAGCTCTCTTGCGCATGAGATCCTCCAAACGTTGGAGATGCCTTTGGCGTATTCTGTGATAAGGAGAGTCGCCTCGTCTGAATGGAAGTGGGCCGATTGGTTAGGGTGTTTGCTCGGCTCCGAGACCTACGGCCTTCTTCTGAACCATCGTTTCCAAAGGTTTGCGTCGTACGCCGTGTCTCCGAGCCTTGATTACTCACTTCATCCTGAAGTGCCTTGATCTTGTGCCAAGTCTTGAGGCGCCGGCCAACAGACCCGAGATCGAACGCCTTGATGAACAGTGAGCTCTGATCCATACCGAGAATAACCTCACCGGATATCTCTTGGTCTCTGAAAACCTCGCAGTGGTGCTTTTCGACTCCCGATGTAAAAAGATATTCGGCAACATCATCGGGAGACCACGATTCGACTTCGTCTCGCGTATGAAAACCCTCCTCTTCTTCGTCAGTCTCTTCACCTTGAATGTACGATGCTCGCTGGTCGGGGTGGGTGCTGCTGTATTCGCTTCCAGAATCGTTCGCTATCGCTCGGAGTCCGCCGTTGCTCGCTGGTGATCGTAAATCGGTAATGTGCTCGTCAATAACAGTGAGCGTTTCATGCAAGACAGGGCTGTCCTGATTCTGAGTCGTTAGTTGGCTCAAGGCGGGCAACACAGGTGGCTCGCTCGGCACCAGTGAGGGCTCGGATTTGACGTTATTGAGAGGTAATGTCACAAGGTGCCTATTTTGTGGTTGCTGCAACTCGTTTTCTTCTTTGGTACCTGTATCAGCGCTCGAGTCCCGAGCCTGTTCTTGCTGAGTAGTCTGGGCCTTTGAAGCACTGAAAGTGCTTGTGGGAATATTTCTTGGGGCTGGCCTAGTGTAAACTGCCAAGTGTCATTCAACGTTCTCGCCGTGGGGTATATAATAACGTTTTAAGCACCAACCTTCAGGAAAGAGTCCATTGTTGTTGTTGACCAGATGACGGCCAAGGAACCATCCATCACCAAACTCGTCGTCTCGTTCTATGAGTTCGACTCGGTCTCCCTTCGCAAGACTGAGTTCATCGGAGCTTCGAGCCTGGAAATCATCTGCAGGGTTGATAATCGAAATCAGTATCAGAGGATACTATAGACAAAGAACGGGAGCCAGAGGATGAACATACGTATTACAATCAAGGTGTCGCCAACTTCTGGCTTGGGCGACCCTTCATTGGCGCCTCGTGAGGCCATGATGAGATGAAGCGATGTGCTGGTGATGCTTGAGGCGATTGCGTTGATGTCGGACGTTTTGAGGCCGTGCAGGGAGGAATGAAGTGGCAGTTCAAGAGCGGTTGGAAACTCTGCGGAACCTGACGGTGGCGCGGGACCGAGCCTGATAGTTACAGCGGGTAGCCAGCCAAGAGAGAGAGGCTTGTCTGTAGCGTAAAGGGAAACAGAACGATATCTGACTAGTACGCCATCCACCGAACCAATACTCCGTCGCCGTATTGCCAGAGCTGGGTTCGGTCGGTTCAACTCTCCACAGCAAAAGAGCTGGAGATGATGCGTAAGTTGGGTATAATAGCTTGAGGAGACACCAAGCCAGGACGTGGCTGATGTGGTGCGCTATGATAGTGCGCTCGAGTGGTGCGCTAAGGCACGAATGCTTTGCTGGGGTGGAGCAGTTGTCGTGGTTGGGGAAGAAGTGTAAAGTGCGTGGTCCCTGGACAAGGCGAGATGCCTAGGTATCTTAGCGTGGAAGGCTGCGATTGGTGCGACCCAGCAAGGGGAGGGTTTTTTCTCTCAGGGGGGTGATGAAAAGATTTGAGCAAGTTTAGTGTATGTTGTCAGGCCTTTAGACCAGTTTATTTTGGCACCCCGATTTTAGCTCCCTGGGGGCCAGGTCACAGAACATATGGCTTCGATACAGATAAAGGGCTGTAGACTAGGTCACAGCACGCACGGCCGATCATATCAAAAACCCCCGAAGACTCAAGGTTGTTTATTGTTAAAATAGTCGATCAAGTAGGTGAGAAGACGCCGGTAATTAGTGGTTCGAAAGAAGCAGAATGGGTGATGGGATAGGATTTAACTTGCTGGTGGAGGTAGTAAACACTTTATTCCATACAGTAAGTGCATCAACCCCCCCAGGCCAGTCCAGTCCTGTACCTCCAGGGTTGGGTGATGCGGTCGAGTCTTTGCAGATACTATTTTAGGATATCGCGGAAGCCACCAAAGCGGGCTCGACATGAGCGGGAGCAGGTTATCGTTGTCTTGACTTGTATATTGCGTTAATGGCTTTGAGCAGGAGGTCTCTTCCCCGAGCAGCGATCACCTAATGTGACGGATAGCCCAAGTAGGAGGTGAGATAGATAAGATTATTGAAGAATGAAGTGGTTGTACTCCGTATACGGGTCGCGAATGCTGGCGATGCAGCAAGCTGGCGATAATGCAGGGTCGGGGCCAGCTCTCAGGTCGGACAATGCAAACAAGTATGGCTGAATATTGAGCTTATTGCGTTGACTGGCAGTCAAGAGTACGGGCATTGTAGAGTCACCAGACTTGTTGAATACCTCAGACATAAGGAATGGGGCATGGGAGGAACTGTTTCCATCTGTTGACAGTACTTAGTATATATGACCTGACTAGGTACTTAAGTATGTATTGTGTCATACGGTGCTCAATAGTGGCCCTAGATTCAAGATACCTTAGGAATGAGGAGGGCTATATGACTCTTAAGAAAAGGAAGTAATGCCATCGTGACTTAGCACTCTGTAGTTATCGTGCAATCAAAGATCCTGGCGCAATAATGAACTGACTGTTGTTTATTGGTATTTAAATCAGGTACCCATGCACCATTGATACCCATGTCAAGCTGAATTATAACCATGGGTGAGGGACAGATACCTTTGAGGATAAGCCAAAGCCAACCTTGGCATGTACTTGCTATGACAACTTACAGGGTTGTTTGATCGGTCTTATATTCTATACTAACGTTAGCATGATCGCGGCTCTCCGTAATCGTGGTAGGGGCCTACTTTTATATGAGCAGAAGGTTTGTAAGAAACGGAAATTACAGTGTTTCTCGAACTCACGGGGCTTTGGTTATCAACCAGCCAACCTACATCCGGTCACTTACCATTCATGTAAGGAAATGAGGCAGGGTGCAGGTCGTGTAACATATAAGTCTTCAAACTAATACAGTTTGTGCACAACAAGACTTTTGGCTGGTTGAAGCAAAAGGCAACATAAGTCGTCGTCGTCGTCGTCGTCTGGTGAGAAAAAGAATTCAATACGGTGCGCATATAAGCCAACGATTTGAGGTAAATAATCGACGGCGAATCCAATGTTTTGCTGTACGATAATGGATAAATTCATCCTACTACGTACCTACCTACCTAGTACGTAGGACCTTATTAAGTTAGTTCACCAGAGTTTAAATAAACGAGAACCCAGTCAACGCCAACGTCAATGCCAAGATCACATCACATTCTCCCCGCCCTCTCACTTTTTTCAGACAAAAAGAAACCTAGGGTTCATTAGCACCTAGAGGTAGTTGCGCTTAATCACATAACATGATTATGCCACGCAACTGTCTGAGCCAACATTGCGGTAGCCTAAATTCAGATTTGGTGTTTTAAAAGGGGGAGCATCTTGACAAGAAAGAGAACGTTCAAAGGTACAGATGTTGATAAATTTATTTTGGAACAAGTTGGTTCATGCTGTAGGCCTGAGACATGCAGACGCAACTATGAACATACTTTTAGGTACCTACCTAGGTTAGTACTAGGTATAGGTACTATCGCGAGAGAGGGGCATTTTTGGATATCAGATAGTGAACAGAAAAGACTGCTGTGGTTATTTTTGATCAAATGATATCATGGATATTAGCCTAATGTGGCAGAATATTGAGGATCGTAAAATAACTTAGACACTCTTTCCTCCCTATAACATATATCCAAAAATACCCTCCTCCCGCGATGGTAGAGACTTCCACTAAACATGATAGGTACTAAGGTAGGTACTAACCTAAGGTATCAGCCACTTGAGAACTTGAATATCGGCTCACTGCAGCTACGTTCTCAGACTGCAAGATGTAGGTGGGTAAGTACCTTGCTCTCCCCCCCTCATTTCTTTGTTTGTGTTTGTTTGTTGGTAGCTGAAGCCTTCCTTCGTAAGGTCGGTCGGTTGGCGCCACCCAAGGTACCTAGGTAGGTATTTTCCTTTGTTCGATAATATTTCTGCCATGGAAGGCTCGACTGCCTGCGCTTGCACCTTTCCCATTAGCAACTTATCGAACTTGGGCTACTACCTAATTGTTGGCGAGGATGCCACAGGGTTTCTCCGCTTGCCTCCAACCAACAATATTCACACATCCCCCATCCATCCAGCTTTCCAACCATCTATCTACCTGCCTACGCAGTTACGCACACCCAACCCTCTGATAAGTCTGTTACTCTTGATATCGACCTTCCTTCGACCTCGAATTTCTTCCACCGCAGGCTGTGCTATTGGGTTGATTTAGGTTTGCTCGTCGAACTGCATTGACAACATCGCTGTTTGTCGTGTCTTGACCTCACTCACCTCAACCTCTTCGCTCTCGATGTTGATTCACGACCCTCGCTGCCTTGATCGTGCGAATTCACTTCGCTGAAACATGATTGACTTTGCGGCACTCTACTTCAAAAAGCGGCGACGTTGAATGAGGCATGATTTCAAGTAGTTTTCCGGGCCCAGGTTTCGCAGCAACTCTATATCGTGACCCAGATCTTCATACAAAAAGACACCATACATCTGTGAAATGCCACATACCTCAAAGTCGAATCAGTCACGGGCTATCCCTTCACCCGATGCTCAACAGATCGCTTCCTCCAACCAAACTGTCAATTTCCTCCTTGGTGGTCGCGCTCGCTCATGGATGACAGGGGACCCATCCGCAACAACCAACCCTACTAGACTTGCTCCAGTAGCCTCCAGTAATTCCCGGCAACGGAACAAAAAGAGAAAGGTGTCTGACGCTGCTCCCCCAACCCAGGATGACAATGACATACATCGCGATAATCACCCGACCGAGCAATCATTCGAACAACAACCAGGTGCCGGAAAACCAGCAAGGTATATGATCTTCCCCTAACTAAAGAACCCTTCCCATCCTCTCAGGCATGTTGTTTTGCCAAGCAACAGACCCTCGGCTGCGTCTCGTAGCCTTGCATCTCCTTCTAGGATTTGCACTATCGCCACCATCGTTGACGTTGCTTACATTCTCCTACATTTCTGACTCGGTTTCATAGAGCTTCGACCGCCCTACCCTCTCCGGCGCTGACCGACGCACCGAGCCCGAATGTCTCGAATCAAACCGACTGCACTAATCCCGATCCAAGCGCTCACGTAGGAAGCGCAGGGCCCGGGGGGCCAGTCTCTGATAGTAACATGAACCAAAGCGACTCGACACACGTCGCGACTAAAACCAGCTACCCAAGCTCCACGGCCGCCATCTCCCTGCAGCCCAGGACTTCTATGCCACAGCAAAACTACGTCACTCAAGCGACAATTCAACCTACGGCGACTGATCCTACGTTGGCTGATCAAGCTCCTCAGGCAACAGCCTCGCCGCTTTCCCACATAGAAATACGCCCTCAAAATCCAGGGGCGCCTCTAGAAACGAACTCGAGGCAGCATATAAGACCGCCCACTGCTATTGATCATCAAGCAAAGCGCCCGCGGGTCCAAGAAGCAACAAATCCGGGGAATTCCAGAGACCGAAATATCTGTCTAAAATGGTCCAGCTCGATCGACATCCGCATGGCACAAGCTGCCCATGCCGGGCTCCTGAATGAAACAGTTGAGAAACCGCGATACAGGATCTTGGCGGAAGCGTGCGAGAACGAGGATTTTTTCTACATTGCTTTTCACCAGGCACTTTGTGCTTGGTCCTTAAACAGAGGGCCGATTCATGCGCTCTTCCATGGATTAGTGCAGCCAAACCTGCTGGATGCTGCCTTTGACGTAGCACAAACCATTCTTAGGAAGAATGAACATATGTCCCATGCACATTTGCAATGGTTTGCCAACTTTCCCAGTACCATCGCTGAGTTCTCAAGGGTTTTCCCCAATACAGAAGCGGCCAGAGACATTTCTGCATTTCTCATCCAGCTGGCAACAATCTGGCATTCGCTCTCACAAAATGTTCAGGCACGAAGGTATCCTTTGCTTGCATCCGAGCTAATATTCGTCCTACGCTGCCGAGCTAAGGGTCTACAGTCTATGCTGTTCACTATGAGCCGCAGGAGCCTTGGCGTAAATGACGGTCCTGTGGCAGCTGCGATGAACGCCATTTTTGATCGGGATAGGGTGGATGAAGTTGCATACGAGGCTCGCGGTGAGCCCCCTGAAACCCTCAAACGCGCCAGGGAGGCAATTGCGATGAAATATCGGGACCTCGTTATTTCGGCGGCGCGACGAGCAACATCCAGTACGTTTCCCCAGACTTCGCTTTCTGTTTTGACAAACTACTCACCCTTGCGGCCAAAAGATGCAGGCTCGAGTGCTCATATAGCTGCACAACGTGGACATCAATCGCTGCCGCCTACAACAACTAACCCATCTTATCCCGTGCATACCGCACCAGCTTCATCTCCTCCTCTCCCCTCTCATTTTGATGCATTCGCTGTTAGGCCTTCATTAGGCGACCCAAGGGTGGTAAGCCCGAGGTCTGTTAATAACCACCCGCCTTCGACAGGCAACAGTGTCAGCGGGATTCAGGGACCGCGACGACCGAATCACCTCCACGTACAAACTGATACTGCAACATCGTCGCCTCATTTTGCCACTGCCTACCAGTCTCCACAGGTACCACAGCATCCAATACCCAGGTCATCAAGCGCTGGGTCGCTCCCGATACTACCAAACCGCGGATCTCCTGTTACGACTAACACTCCCGTCATTCCATCGAATGGCCCATCACGAACAGCTATTCTACCGCCGAATAATCCTCTATTACAACGACGAGCAGCCTCGTTTGCGCATCCATCCCAGACGCTTTCTACCCCTTACGGGACATACACCGAAAACCAAGCACCGCAACATCAACTGGCAGGAACGCCGCAAGTCTCGAGTCCAGTTTCGCAGATGAGCCCACATCACCATGGCCAGCCTATGCAGTCCCCGCAGTTTCAAATGGCATACAATCAATTAAACCCGCCTCGCAGGGCATCTACATCGCAATATACCATGATGCCAGCTCCGCCAGCTCATGTTTATTCCGCTCAGCCGATTGGGCCACGAAATCCAGCATACCAAGTGCCAGTTGCTAGCTATCCTCATTCACTGGCTGGGCCCGTCCAGCAAATACCGGAAACCGACTATCCAGCTAGCCCGTATGGCTATGGCTCACTTCAGGTTGGGTTGCAGCATGTCGGTGTACGTAGTCCCAGGCGTGTTCCCTTGAATCCTGGCAAAATTCGACATTATCAATTCGTCAGACAGCTAGTATACCAACCTCTAGCCCTTGAGCCTCAAAGGGGACTGCGATCTTTGTCTTTCAACGTGACAAAAGATCAGATACAAAAGTTAGCAAAGAAAATCGAGAGCATTGGTCTTCCATTTTGCTACTATTCCGAGGGCTCTCGTCGTTACCGGCTACGTATGATTGTGCAGCCTGAATCACAAGCTGAACCATCGGAGTCAGATTGGGTGATGTTTGGAACATGCTGGCCTAGCCATATTTTTTTTGACCTGAATTCGAAGTCCCTTGAGCTGCGACGAAAACAACATTTTCATAAAGATCAACCGTTGGAGTTGACAGATTTCTTAGTTGAGGGCGAGAACAAGATGACCATCAGCTATCCCGCTGTTGAACAGAATTCCAAGCCGGGATATAAGCATTTTATGGCGATTGAGATAGTGGAGACAATGAGCCATGGGGCGATTACCGACCTTATACAATCGCGGCACTTCCCAGCAGAGGAAACGAGGTATAAGATAATACGTCGCTTGCGTCCCTCGGACTCAGACGACATCATCGTCCAGGACGAGACTCTGCCAATCTCCTTGGCAGACCCTTTCAGTAAGCAGAGGGTTGCGGTTCCTGTCAGGGGCGGTCAATGCAAGCACTTGGAATGTTTTGATCTAGAAACGTTCTTGGGGACCAGAAGCGGAAAAGAGCCTCAAAAAGGAGGCGGCCCGCAGCAACAGGGGGAAGAACCTTCGTTGGTGGACAGATGGGGTTGTCCAATATGCGGACTCGATGCACGTCCAATCAGTCTCTTGGTGGATGATTATCTTGCGGCAGTCAGGCGCTCGCTGATCAGCAATGGCGACACTCGGACAAGAAACATCAAAGTGGCTCCTGACGGTGCGTGGTCTGCAGTATGGGAGCCGGAGGAATCTGATGACGATTCACCAGCACCACAGCCTAAAGGTTCGGTTGATGGGCATGCTAGCAGGCCATCAAGGCCACCCCCGACACCAGTCATTGACATATCGGATGATGAATAGAGTCTTTGGGGGTTCTCGGAGGGAAAGGGATAATTTGGGGGTTTCGTTCCTGTTGGTGGCGTTCTGGAAACAAGTGCTATCAGCATCCTAGCAAGATTGCTTTTTGAAAATAGATACCTCTTTGTTGGGGGGGACTAGATCTGGCCACGACAATCCAGAGCTGGATGGTTAGGGAGGGCACTCATCGATAAAGGCGAGAGGCGCAGTTATTTTCTCATTATATATATGTCTTTGTGTACATGAAATTGAGTAAGATTGCCATTCGATTCAAGCGCTTTGCAGATGGAGCATAAATCTCCTTCGCGCCATTCTTGCCTAACAGAAATGATGATATGGGACTTTGTGAAATGGTTAACTCTACCTCTACCACCAAATGATGCCATACAAAGTATGAGAACTCTGACTATCCCGCCGGAGCATTTTCGGGCTAATTTTTATCCCGGCTGCGCCACTGCAATGTCAGACGGCTTCTTTGAACGACGACGAGCTGACTTGGATCTCAAGATCTCAATTGTTATTAACAAATGCCACCATGGTCGGTAGAAATCCCAGTCCACCTCGCCGACAACGAGCGTGCGCTCCTTGCGCAAGAGTCAAAGCAAAATGTCACTTCCAGGAAGGGAATCTGGAGAAGCATATTTGCGATAGGTACTATATCTCTCTCTTTTAGTCTTTGTCTATGATTTTTCCATAGTAACAGAGTAAGGTGTGAGACTATGAAGAAGGACTGCTCCCCGCAGAATACAAGAAGCCTGAGAAGACCTCGCAGAATTAACCACGTTAACGGGTATGATGATGCGAACTTGTATGAGACGTAAAGCTGATGATCATAAACATTATAACTTTCGAAGAGCAAGAACAAGCCGTTACTACGCGCACAAATAGTTCGCCAGAGTTTACTATTTTAAGCCATAGGAACTGGGCACAGCAGCCAGGTCGAGACAGCGATAACAACCAGGACGAACTGGGATATGACAGGTCTGCCAGGAATCCAACCCAGACAAACACAAATTCAAATAGGGGCATTCCACAGGCTCCACTTGGGCTATCATGGCCACAAGCGGCTCAAGTTCTAAGCCTCTTCCATGAAGAGTTCACCTCCCAGTTCCCCTTCGTGACAGTCGGGAGTCATCACACTGCAGAATCACTGCACAAAGGCAGTCCATTTCTATTTCGGGCTATAATGATTGCCGCTGCGCCATTATCTGAAACCGAGGTGGCCAAGGCGAGACGCAACATACTCGCATACCTGAGCTTCAGGGCAATGGTCGAGGAAGACAAGACCTTGGACATACTACAGGGTGTCCTGGTGATTATTGCTTGGTAGGTTGGTATCATGGTGTTGAAATGCATGCTCATGATTCATAGGGCACACAGGTGTCACATCGACAATAGTCAGGTCACCAATTTGGCCTATCTTGCTCTTGGCTATGCACATAACTTGGGTATTACCCAAGACATGTCATCAGCTCGAACAATGAGCTCACGAGCGTCTGACAAAGAACAAATGACAAACCTGCTGGAGGAAATACGGGCTCTTCTAGGGCTTTATTGCGTTCTCTCAATGTGAGTCTACTAGTAGCTAGTATTTCTTTTCTAACAAAGGCTTCTAGTGTGTCAACAAGACAATCACGACGAAATCCTCTCGACATACCCTACGTGGAGACTTATCTCAAGATTGTCTCACAAGCACAGGCAACCCCATCTGATCATTCAATAGAGTATATCGTTCGGTTCGTTCAGATGGGTGAGAGACTTTCAAGAAGCTTTGGCGAGCCACATAAGCGCACGCTGTTAAGCCCATATGCTGTCCTTCTCGAAGGAACTGGAAGTCGTTTTCGCAATGATCTGAGTCGTCTAGCAGAGTCAGTCCCCATTGGCAATGCTGAAACATGCGGCCAGACGTTTGAGCTTTACCGTTTATATCTCCTAGTGCGTCTCTTTGAGCCAGCAATTATCGTAGCATGCCACCCTGACGAGGGCGTTCCTCAATTCGTCTATCTTTTGACATGCTTACGCAACTGTTTTCACGCAATGCAGTCTTTTTTCGGCATTCTTCTTGACTCGCCCGTTGGCCTGCTATTGCGCCGTTCAATACTTACATACGACCAGATTCTCTATGTCATGTTCCAGGCTGCAAAGCTACTTCTAGTTGAGATCCCTGACTGGGATACTCAGTCTATTCGGCAGACGTTGGGGATCACCAATATACTAGATCAGATGGTATCACGTTATGAAGAAGCCGAACGATTGCGCAGGGCAGCGGTGAAACAATTTGTCTTTTCACCGTTTGGGGAAGAATCACCGAACGAGGTGACTAGTACATCAAGACTGATAAAGGAAATACGCTGGCTAAAATGTTGGCTCGAGTCCAGATTTCAGGGGCTGGGGGGAGAAGTTGAAGATACATATCGAGATGCATTGAAACCGGCTTGGTCTCTAGGGCTCTTGGAAGGGATGCCATGGAAGGTCTAAAATATCCGATTGACTTTTTTCACTGGAGCCACAGTCCTTGACTAACGACTGGGCTCTGAAGACGCACATATGAACTCATTAATGCATAGATGAGAGGCGGTTGAAGTGAACATCGGTGGTTTGCAGGGTATCATGGTTGATATCAGAAAAAGCTTTAGAAAACACCACCATAACTCCTAGAAAATGCCGGTATTCGCCACCCATATCTTACAATCGTGCCAAATGTCCTGTAATACCATGGCCCTATCGTTCATCATCTTCTACATATGCCTAATCATCAGATTCGCCGTCAGTGAAAGTAATCTCAGGTTTGTCAGCATCATAACCTCCAAAAGTATCTTCCTCAGAGATCTCGGACTGTTCATCGCTTGACCATGCAAAGCTATCTCCTTCGGACAGCTCAGGCTCCTCGACATCATCATCGAAGAGCCCCTTAACGAGCAAGTCCCAACAATCAGGATCAGCCATGTCAAGGCCCTCAATTCTGACACGCCATTTATCCAGGATATTGCCCTCTTCATCATATGGCTCTCGTCTCATCCAGCCAGTCCATAAGGCAATGATCTTTGAGGCAGTCATAGCGTCGACCTTGAACCACTCCTGGTGGCAAACGTTGCAAGCACATCCCTTTTCTCGCTTCCTCTGGTTCCAGAGCTGAGCATGTACAATTTTCTCAACCTTGGCGTAGTGCTCGGCCGGAAACTCACCGAGCACTTTCACGTCGTAGCCGCACTGGTATTTCCATCCTCGCATACGCTTACTGACATCTTGAGAAAAGCCTATCTTGATATAGGGATGCGCGTCGTGGTAGCTCTCAGAATAGGTATAGAGGTAGATGTTGCCTCCATTCTTTGTCTCCCCCTCCTTTAAGGAGCGAAGAAGTAGCTTCTTCATCGCTTTATTAGTGTCTATGATCGAGCGGCGACGGGAGAAATCTTCGAACTCATGTACAACTTTGGGGCTCTTTGGCGAAGGTAATTTGGGTAGTAAGAGCTTTGGGGACTGTTTTTTTGGAGTGGAAGGGGACGGCTGGGATCTGCAACGAGAAGCAGGAATAGACATAGGTGTATTGTTCTTGAGCTGAACCTGTTGTTGCGACGAAGTAACAGGAGCGGTTGGTGGTATATCATCTGTTTCTTTCCCGGGTTTGGGAGTATCTTCCTTGTCCTCATTCTTGACATGCACCACTGTAAGGGGCTCAAGGACTTTCTGCCACTTTGACAAATAAGGAGGACCATGTTTCTGATGGACACGCTGACACATAATCAAGCAAGATACTTCTCGGAGTGTGGCCTGAGCAGCAGAAAAGCTTCCTTGATTAACTGCTTTCTCCAAGAGACAAGTGATAAGGGCCGAGTTGGCTTTGCTGATTGGATTCTGGCAACGAGCTTTTTTCGTCGTCGAAGCATGGCATTTTTTCATGTCAGTATCGATGTTGAGAAGCTCGTAGAGGGAGGCAGTAGTAGCTGGCCAAGAAATCTTGGAAGTGGAAGGGGCCATATTGGACAGGTCCAGAAGCTGAGCTTCGAGTTTACTGGGATTGAGCTGCAAGAAGGAAAGGCTGGTGGTGGTTTCTATGCCAACATGACGCTTGCAGCGCAGGGAGGTCTGACTATATATAACTTGATGAGGGTATCTCTAGGCGCCCGTGTCCTTTGGGGGCAGTGTCTACGAGGAGGGCCTCCAATGTTTCTACTACTGCAGGATGTGTCTGCCTCACAGACCGTGGTCGTGAAAACAGGCCGGGGAGGACTTCAGCTGGGTGGAGCCGGGGTAGAAAGACGCTGGATGATATGATGTTCTTGGTGAGAGGAGCTATGATCTATTGTTTGCCTTTATATGGTTCTCTCCGTCTGTGATAGTCTGATTCCCTACCTCACATACGCACACTCACTCAGTAGTAACGATGCCATTCACTCATGACAAGAGCATTACTAACATACTGACCTCTATCTTGGCCCAAATCATTGCTGAGGCTTCAGCGGGCAGTTGCCTCGAGTTTGAGGGATAAAGAGTCGGCGAGTGTGCCATTTTAAGGTATGGATGTTGGCAGATACTAACTATCCAGTACTAGTTTATGCAGTTGGCTCTACATACCCTGGTCTCGAAACCTCTGCGCCCCCTGCGAGTCCTATCATCAAGGGTCACGAGGCATCCGAGGGCGCCTCGAGTCAAATCCAGTCCCAGTTCCGTCTCTAAAATTGGTGTTTCTCAAACGCGCAATCGTATGGGGCGTTCTACCGAAGATATTGGCGACATCGCATCACAGCCACTCGGACGGGCCGTTGCGAGTTGTGGGGATAGCTTCCCAAGCATGGCGTCACTTCTGCGGAAGCGACCTGGATTGCATCATCAACCCTATGAATGAGTTGGAGGGCGTTGATATGGAGATGGGTTGCAAGTTCTCGGGTAGGAATCACACTTCTCTGATTGAACTATAGCGATTCGCAGTTGTACTACCTAGTAGGGAGTAAGTTGAGACGTGATGAGGAGCCAATCAACGAGAATACTAGACTAGGTACCTACTCTGAGGCTACTCGTAACTGTAATCGGTGTAACAACACCCCGGTTCTGTCAACCAAGAATACCTTGTATCTCACGATTGACTCTCTGAAGCACAAAGATAGACCATCAGTTGAATCGGTCGACGAACCTATCACTGCCATTTAAAACTGTATTGGCCGATACTCTCACAATTCCACAATTTTGATTACAAACACTCTCATCATGCCACCGACCGAAAGTCAACCAGATGCCGCTCAGCGCATGTACACTGAACGAGCAACCAACTATGAGGATTCTTGGCACCCCGACTACAGCAAGCGATTCATGGAACTTGTTCCCATTAAACCCGGCGATCGCGTTCTCGACCTCGCATGTGGAACTGGCCTGGAGGCTGTCATTGCAGCAAGGCACGTCGGCGATGACGGGATTGTCGTCGGTGTCGACATAACTGAAGCGATGCTCTCGGAAGCACGCAAGAAACTGGATCGCGACGAAACATTGCATCGTCGTATGAAACTCGTGCGACACAGCGTCACGGACTTGACTGGTTGTCCAAATGTAGACAGGGACAGCTTTGATCTCATTCTATGCTCAAATGCCTTTGTTCTGTTCGAAAACCCAGAGGAAGTTGTCGCTCACTGGCGAGAGTATCTCAAGCCAGGCGGCAGAATTGCCATCGACATCACTCATGAGTATAATCTTCGCTCGGGCCTGCTATTAGAGAAAGTCGCTCGCCGATTGGGCATGCCATTCCCCTCCAACCGAAGTTGGATCAAGTCCAAAGAGTCTTTTAGTCAGATATTGGAAAGTTGTGGGTTTGTGGTTGAAAGGGTTGTGACTTTGGAAAAGATTGTTGGACTTGGCTCGACGTATTTCGGTCTTGACAAGGCAGATGAGCAGTTTGACTACGTTGTCAATGGCCCTCTGACTGCCTCGATTGTAACGGAAGAGTTGAGAGTCAAGGGGAGAGAATATTTCAAAGAAGAGTGGCACAATGCTGCAGTCGATGGTGAGGTTGAGGTATCTGATATTCTCTACGTCTATATCGCCAGGAAGGTTTGATATACGAGTGCTCCTGAATATTCTCAAATCTATCTCATATTTTTGCCTTGACTTTCTGAACCTTTCCCTCAACGGATATCCTTGGATGATCACCAGCGAGCTTCAATCCAGTCACTCTCTCCAGCTCATCAACGGCCTCGAATGCTCGGCCAAGGTTCACCTTGATTGTTTGCAGTCCTTGTCGGCGTGCTTCCTTCAAATTCTCCCCGATATCATCGAGAAACATTACTTCCTCTGCCTTGATACCAACCTCCCAGCTCAAGCTTCGCCCCCGAGCTGAATGAGCATTGGCTTTCGCGAATTCGTTTACTCGGTCGAGAGCCAGCTTATAAATGGCTGGATCTGGCTTTCGGATTCCAACATGGGCGGAAGAAATGAAGACATCAAATATCTGCCGCACAGGCTCGTCAAAGAAATGGTCCTGGTGGAGCTTATGCCCAGGCGGAAAGATGACAGTATTACTCAGAGCTGCGAGAATGAATCGCCCATCCTCCTTCAGCTTTCTCAATGCTGGGAACATCCATGGGTCGGCTTCGTTAGAAACGGTCATCATCTCGTTGAAAAGCCATTCTGCATGGATTGACGGAACGGGAGGGGTTTCCTTTGGGAGACTGGGACTCTTGTCTTGCTCCCGCTTGTAGAAGGTCTCCCATCTGACGGGATCATGAAGGTCTTGACTGAAGCCCCTGAAGAACTCTTCATTCATCTCGATTTCTCCTTTCTCCAAACGATGCCAGAAGCCGTTGGGAGCAGTCCTGGATATTGAATAGTTGACCCACCCTGGAGGGATCCCCAGGCTTAATTCATAGTCGAGGATTGCTTGGAAAGGGGAAACGACCTGGAGGAGTCAGTAATTATGTATGTGGGATAGATGACTACGTGTCTAGAGTCGAGTTGCCCAAAAGATTGAAACGCAAATTGCGATTGGTGGTCAACATCATGTCTCGAATCACTTACACAAACACCCCCTATATCGAACAACAGAACTTTGGGCTTAGACTCTGACATTATATCCGGCTTGACAGATAGAAAGGAAGAGGCTTGTATGAAAGTGATCAAAAGGTGAATACAAGAATCTGAAATATGTAAGAACTTGACCATATAGCCACTACTCAGCGTATTCTTGTGATCTTCTATCCCAACAGCGACTCCACCGAGGCTTGGGGTATCCGAGGAGCCTCGGCAGATCCCCCATCTGGGTTGGCGTCTGGGGAAGATAAGATAAGATAAGATAATTTTGCAGACACGTGACCAGTCTTATCCTCGTCCCCAACCCAGGTCCAAACTGGAACAAATGAAGCTAAGCGATGTGGATTAGGGCTATGAAAATATCCCCCACCATCGAGAATTTACGGCTTATTCCTCTCTCAGCACCAACTTTCCAAACTTCAACACTCAAGTCGTCGTTGAGCAAATACCGTCAAGATGGTAAGTTAAGGCCTATCGCAAGGGAATATCTTCGCCGGAGAATTCCCTTGGTGTTTTTTTCTTTTACGGCAGAAATGCCAATTGCTCTGAAAGAGTCACCGCAAGTTGCTTCGGAAGGAGAAGAGCATCTGAAGCGCAAATTGCTGACTCGGGGATTTTGTGACAGGTTTTCCACAAGTTGGTGAAGAACAGCGCGTACTACAGGTGAGCTTACACTGGGTCTCCATCCACCTTGAGAAATTGCTGACAATCTCGTAGCCGCTACCAGACCAAGTACAAGCGCCGCCAGCAGGGCAAGACCGATTACTACGCCCGAAAGCGCCTCATCACCCAGGCCAAGAACAAGTACAATGCTCCCAAGTACCGCCTGGTCGTCCGCTTCACCAACAAGGACATCATCTGCCAGATCGTGACCTCTGAGATCTCTGGCGACAAGGTCTTCGTCTCTGCCTACTCGCACGAGCTCAAGGCCTACGGTATCGAGCACGGTCTCACCAACTGGGCCGCCGCTTACGCTACCGGTCTCCTCATTGCCCGCCGTGCCCTCAAGAAGCTCGGCCTCGACGAGGACTTCACTGGTGTCGAGGAGGCTGACGGTGAGTTCAAGCTCACTGAGGCCGCCGAGACCGATGATGGCGAGCGCCGCCCCTTCAAGGTCTTCCTCGATGTTGGTCTGAAGCGAACCTCCACTGGTGCCCGTGTCTTCGGTGCCATGAAGGGCGCCTCTGACGGTGGTATCCTTGTTCCCCACTCCGAGAAGCGATTCCCCGGTTACGACATGGAGACCAAGGAGCTCGATGCCGACACCCTCCGAAACTACATCTTCGGTGGCCACGTTGCTGAGTACATGGAGACCCTCGCCGACGACGATGAGGAGCGTTTCCGCAGTCAGTTCCAGAAGTACGTCGATGACGACGTCGAGGCTGAGGGTCTTGAGGACCTCTACACTGAGGCTCACGCCGCCATCCGTGAGGACCCCTTCAAGAAGGCCGAGAGCGACGCTCCCAAGAAGACCAAGGAGGAGTGGAAGGAGATCTCCAAGAAGTACAAGACCAAGAAGCTCACCAAAGAGGAGAAGGAGCAGCGCGTACAGGAGCGTATCCAGGAGCTTCTCCAGCAGGAGTAAAAAGTTGCTTTATCTCATCAGGTCACGGGCATTTGAGGATTGTTAACCTTGGCATTGGGTTTGGAGTTTCGAGGAAAGGAAAGGTCCGTAAACAGGATCACATGAATGAATTACCAAAAAGATACCTTCCAGCCAAATTCCATAGTTGTGGTGAACGGGCATCTCATTACTCCAGCTGTCTAAAGCTTGCCATGCGTAGTCCTCATGTTTTATGTGTGCATGTGTATGCATGTGTGTGCAGAAATGGAGAGGAACCCTTACCCTTGGCGGGCCTAGCGTGGCAGCTGCAGGATTAGTGCGAGTCTTATTTTCAGGGCTGAACCTTGGCCATGAACCTCAGCACCCACGAACGGTCTAATTGAGAGGGCTCTTTCGGTTGTGCGAAATGGTCAGCACTTGACATGACTGTCAGCATTTGGCTTTGTTGTTGCGTATCACTTAGCATCGTTGACAGAAATGATAACCGAAGAAGAAAATGGAACGCATCCGA
The DNA here is from genome assembly GCF_900044065.1 of Fusarium mangiferae. NCBI lineage: Eukaryota > Fungi > Ascomycota > Sordariomycetes > Hypocreales > Nectriaceae > Fusarium > Fusarium mangiferae. The sequence goes on from NW_024573925.1 coordinate 2,148,027, forward strand.
CTTCCGTGTAATAATCTTGTAAGGCTCCGAAGTTAATGTCTGATAGAGTTGATACCGGCACCGTTGGCCGTGTTAGGTTCCTTCCGGATATCTCGGATTTCCTATTTCTATAATATCGCACTTATTGAGGTATACGGAATTTGATTTTGAGGATAACTAGGTAGTAGATAGGTAGGCTGACTGGCTGCTCGATTGCTCGGAAAAGAGTCCATTTCAGAGACGTCTATTCGGAAATGGTCATGGTGTGGGAATGATGGAGTATATAAGACTTTGATAAATACCACTTACTTACTAGAGTTTGTGCCCGTCATGCTGGTCGAGATTCAATAACAGCGGACTGAGCAGTATTTCGAGAGAATCGCAAATTGGGGGCCCGCCTTTCGCTCTCGGAGAAGGCCATGATTCCGCGGCCGAGAGCATCATTCAGACTACCTAGTCTGTGCGATCAGTGACGATTCTGGTCAATGTGGCGCGTGCTGGGTGTGTGAGAGGGGGCCCGACGTAACGTTATAGAAACTCCTGTCGCAGCTGGTGTCGGATCGGATGGACCCGGTGGGTTCCTCAACTGGTGCGAAATGAAGATCGGATATATCCTGCGATGCCAACCCTTTTCTGCTGTACAGCAAATGTCTGGGAAAAGGGAGACTGGCCCACGATGTCCAAAAGGGTTCAGTAAGAAACTTCGGCACAGGCCAGGGCATAAGTCGGCATCTCTAGACATATTCCCCATTTCCCACCTCCCTTGGAAAATGTTGTGCGACGGGAGAGAACTCTAATGACATCGTCTGCCAAGTAATGGAGGGTCCAGCACTGCAGGAGACTCGAACCTCAGAGCATAATGGAACCGACCCGACCTGACTAAGGTACTAAGGTAGTAGTGGAGGTATGATACCTCCTGCAGTCAAATATGACGCCGGATTTTCGGACTCTGGTCAATGGAACAAAGCTCATCATAACCAATCCTGGTAACACCTGCCGCAAGAATTGAGTGGTTGTGAGAGAGGGGTGACGTCTTTTTGTTTGCTGCTTTGCTCATGATGGGCTGAGCCGAAGGTTGCATACAGTGAACAAGGGTTTATCTTGACCTCGTGCAACGACTTATCATGAATCAATGCAGTCATTATTCCACTGAGGATTTACACAGCACGCCCAGTTGGCTGGCGGGCTCAGAGCCCGCTTACATACAGCCACATGGATCCAATCCCTACATCAAATAACCGCGCTCTGCACTGGCGTCCGTTTTGATACTTGATACAACCAGGGTGCGGTCGGCTCGGTACATGCGGGCGGGTATGGGAATGACCTAAAGGCAAGGTAAAAGTACATGTACCGATAAAAAAACAAATTTACCTTGCCCTTACGTACGGCTGTTGAACTCAATGCCTCGTTTACCCGTAGCAAGGCGTGGCGACGAGGCGATGTTCATCTTATTGTATCACTGAGTGAGACTCGAGATTCAGCTCGAGACAGAGTGCGCTATTCAGCGTCACTTGTATCACAGGACCTCCATGTAAGGTAGGTAAGGTTAGTGCCTACCACTATTGTAGGCATTACAAATTTCGTCGGACTGAATTGCAAGCCATCCGTGGACGAAGTAGTCTTGATCACAGGGTTCGGGCTTTTGCCTCTTGAGACTAACTTGGATGAAATGTCGTTTGCCTCACCGACCGCCGACGTCTTGTACATATGTATTGTTTCAAACGACTTATAGGTATGGTTACCTCTTGGATAACTAACCTGCCTCATGCTATTGCGCTGGACTTTCAACTGCTTGTGACAAACCCCTACCCCGCTATTGGATGTTGTCATAATTCTCCCCCGATTTCCACTTCACTTTCTATGGAGATACAACACAACATACTCATCACTTCCAGGTTGCTTCCCATCTCTATCTAAATCTCCTCTTTCATCCTCCGTCGTCATTGTTCCGACTCGTCGAGACCACCCTCGTGCATAGGTAGTCCAGACCAAGCTAACCTTAGTAGGTACCTCTCGGATGCCCACATAAAGTACATGTACTTTGCGAACCGCTACCAGTACTCACTCTACTGTATTTGACTACTAACCATACCATCCATACCTTAGTCTAAGGTAGCTCTTAACTATACCTCATTCAGCCCATCTCCAGGATTCGCTAGCCATCCATACCTTACCTTTCCTCGGGGCTAGAGCCATCGATGGCATCCATCCCAACACAACCACTACCACCTCACCTCTCTGGTCGATTCTCTCCTCTCTCATCACTCATTACTCATTCACCCTTCACCTCCTTCAGTTCGGCGCCAGCTTTTATAAACACTGTTAAAACTTTTATAAGTTCTTATCATCATTATCTCTTTCACATCTTGGACAGCCGTCTCGGCTCCCCTCCCACTATGGAGCAGGTTCATGGTGTTGATGTCAGCTGGATGACCCATGGTGCTTCCAAAGGCATGTTTCCCACTCGCCACTCGCCCAAACTCCAAAACGCGCATCGCGTCTTTTGTTCTGACGCTTTAGACCAAGACCCAGAGCTAATATTGTAAACAGATAAAGCAGCCAGGAACTCACCGCCCACCAAAACTCCCTCAGCCGCTCTTCCAAGACAGATCCCTGGCGCAAACTCTAGACCGAAGTCGCCGGCTTCGGCTCCCACAGATAACGCCTCCGTAGACTCCAATATCTCGACCAATGGCCAGTCCACGACTCCAAATGGCTCCTCAGCTACAAAACGAATTTCACGCTCCAATTCTATAGATAAACAGCCTCCTCCTGGCACTTCGCCTCACCGTCGCAATTCATGGTTCTCCAATATCTCTGCCAAATTCTCTTCCTCTAATACACCACCGGCCGGTCCTCCTTCGCCAGCTCCCATACCAGAATCGTCGCCCGCGCCCGCGCCCCCGTCAGACCCTGTCCCCCCCAAGTTGCTACATACGAAGAACGCCGTGCTCCCCCATGCTGCGAAACCCGACGGCGATGGCCCTTATATACCAGCTCCGCCCAGGAGTGGACAACCCGGCTTCTTGGGCATGTTCCGGCGCCTGTCTTCTTCTAACAATGGGGCTCTTTCGCAAAGCGGAAAACTTGGCCATGGCCTTGTCGACAGGGTGGTTCTGAATGTCGACCAAAGTCGAGAAAGATGTCCTATATCGGAGCTCTCTTGTGCCAAACTTAGAAGAGTCGCATTCTGTGTGGATGTTGAGATTGCGCCCCAGCCCAAATATGCTGATCACGATTCTTCATTACCTAAAACGACCGACAAGGCTCAGAAAAAGAAGTTGACCGAGAAGGGTGAGGGTGAGGCCCTCAAAAACCCAAAGGCTGTAGAAGAGCAGAAGGAAACCATCGTGGAAGTCAAGACAACCGGAGAAACATTGCCAAAGGAACTCGAGAAGGAAGGGACTGAAGCACCTCAACAAGTTGGTGAAGTGGCCAATGGCAGTCCAACTCTTGTGTCAGAGAAAAAGGAAGAAAACACCAAGAAGAAGGAAAAGAAGAAGAAGAGCGAGGAAGAGCGAAAGGCCAGAAAGGAGAAGAAGCGAAAACTGGCCGAAGCCAACGGATCCATTCCCATGGAGATTCATTATGACAGCAGTGATGATTCGGCCAAAACAAAAACGCCGCCCAATGGTCCCGAGACCAACAAGCCTCAGACGGCACCTACCACGAACCCTGTGCGAGTATACCGAAGATGCTGCCAGCTTCGCGAAACGCCAATTTTGAAAAAGATCACTGAGCAACTCACCGACACGGCCAACTACAATACCTCGACTGGCACGGTCAACAAACTTGATCTCACAGATTATTGGCTCCAATTACCAGATCTCATTACTCTCGGAGATTACCTTGCAATCGTCCCTGTGAGGGAAATACTTTTAGAGAACAGCGGGCTTGGCGACGAAGGTCTGCGAGTTATCCTAGCCGGTCTGCTGGCTGCCAAGAGACCAGCTGTGAGGCGGCGGAAACCCAAACATGACGATGAGGATCAAGGAGGCGTAGTAGAGCGACTTGTCCTGAAGAACAATAAGATAGGTCCTGATGGATGGAAGTATCTCTCGCTTTTCATTTATTTATGTCGATCGCTTAAATTCCTCGATGTCTCCTACATTCAATTCCCGCGCCAGCCTCAATCACAGCACAACGGTTCGCTCAACAATGGAGTTCATATACCCCGAGGTATCTCGAGCATCTTCTCCGCTGCTTTGGGAGAGCGATTGGGGGGATCAACGCTCGAATTAGTGAATATCGGCCAAACGGGGCTGACAATGGGTCAGCTTGGAACAATCGTCGATGGTCTGATTCAATGTGGCGTGAAACGACTCGGCTTGTCGCACAACCAGATCGATGCAGAGGGCATGAAACATGTTGTCAAGTTTCTTACAGAGGGTCACTGCGAAGGTCTCGACTTGGGCGGCAATGATCTCAGCCAACACACTGAAGCCTTAGCAACCGCCATCGAGAATGATGCGACGCTCTGGGGACTCGGCATGGCCGATTGTAACTTAACGCCTTCGGCACTCTGTAAGATCTTACCTGTGATGGTCAAGCTACCGAATTTGCGATTCTTTGATTTGTCCCAGAACCCAGCATTATTCCAGTCCACCCCCAGCGCTGTTGGTCTGCTCAGGAGGTATGTACTTGATGGCCCTCAGCTCGACTCAGGTATACTAACCGTGCATAGATATCTTCCCAAGATGAAGGTGTTGAAACGTATGCACCTGGAAGATGCTGCGATGACGCCAGAACAAGCAATCGCAATAGTGGAAGTGCTCCCTGAGGTTAAAACTCTGGCACATATCAACATCACCAACAACGCCGAGATTGTCAAGCTTGCCGATGCAAGCACAGAAGAAGCGCAAGAGGAAGCTTGCGCTCTTTATGCGTCTCTACTTGCGGCAGCTCGTGTGTCCAAGAGTCTCATTTGTGTGGATATCGAGGTTCCTAGTGAACATGCTGGAGAGATTGTCAAGGCCATGGCTAAGCAAGTTGTTGCCTACTGCCTTCGTAACATGGAACGACTTCCCGATACTGACGCAGGTGCGGTTCTGGCATCGACGCTTGCTGAGAACAACCTAGAGGCTGGCGAGAACAAGTTGCCACCTTATCCTGATGTTCTCGCACATCTCGTTGGACACGACGTCCTAGACCAAGACGAAAGCGATGACGATAACGGTTCAGCGCCTGATGAGGACTATGTTATCGGAGGTACTGGTGTGGTCAAGGCGCTTGCTTGTTGCCTGAAGAATCGTGGCGATGAGTCACGGAGACAATCAGGCGAATTTATTCGTGAGATTGAGAACGGAGCATCAAGCCCTGCGGCGACCTTGTCCACAGGGGGAAAAGCCAAGGATATGTCAAAGCATCTATTGATGGGTGCCCGCAAGATCCGCCAACGTCTCCAGCCAGCGCTCATCAAAGCAAGGGCAAATCCTGATGATGACCACAACCTCCGCAGGCTAACCTTCCTCGACGACACTTTGCAAGGAATTATCAAACGTTTTGAGGACGAGTACCCGGATACCCGCGAGGATCCTGCATTGCAAAGGCGCCCCCGTGCAGAGACGAAGGGCAGCGAAGAGTCGCCTACCACATTGCCGCTCGAGGATTCTGCGTTGGCTTTGTCGGACAATGAGGACGAAGGCGAAATTACTGGAGGCAAGCCACTGTCGAGGTCCAACTCTATGGCCAAAATACTGGTTGAGGAAGAAGGCCGAATTCTCCGTGCTGGTCATCGCTTTCGTGCCGGCCTTATTAAGGAGGAGCAGATTGACCTCCTCAGCACAATCGATGATATCGGATCGGATCCTAAACACGTCAGGATGCTTATTGAACTGGCTGAGGATCTCGGTGGAGAAATCTGGGAACTAGTCAAGGAGAAGGGTCCCGTGAGGGCATTCAAGGAGGATCGAGATATTGCTTTTAAGTGCATGGAGGCGAGCGATCCAGAGCACTGGGCTCGATTCGCTGAGGCGCAGTACAAGTCTCGCGCGAACATTAGCATCCCATCAGCAGCGAAGCAGGGAGAGATGGTGGACGAGAGCGCGGTTGCTGATTGAAGTAGTGGGTTGCAAGAAAGATGCCGAGATGATGCCTGTATAAATTTCTGCTACGAGAAGACGGAGTCATGACGGGTTGATTATGGCCTGTGCATCATCATGAGTAGAGAGAAGGATGTGGATTAACATGACATGTTATGCGTATAGAAGTCAGGGCGCCTCGCTAACGACTGACTGTCTTTTCCCTTTCGTTCTATTTTTGCTTTGAGCGGGGAGTTATGGATAGGTTCTCTTTCAAGAGAGAAGTGGCTATACTATACTATCCATGCGCGAACGGAATTACAAATACGTGCATATTCTTGGGAACTGAGTGAATAATACAGCGTCGCGAGCGCAAGTCGATCTCTGTTAAGGGGCATTGGAGAGTGTGACACTACTTGGTTTATGTGTCATGAGCTTTCCATCGAGAACTACGGGGTACAAACCCTGGATTTGTCCTGGGGCACAATGTTGAACTTGATCCTCAGTGGATGTTCGCCATATAAGCTTGAGTAAGGTAGGTACCAACCTACTTGGTAAGGTACCTAGGTAGTGCATGATGTGCAGTGCAGCTCTATACTTATATCTGGGCGATGCGGCGTGGCCGGGATGAGCACGGGGGTTGATCTCAGCTTTTCAATTAATTAGTTCTTTTTTTGACGCCAGAGACGGTGGGAAGAAAGGCAACAAGTTCTAGCTCGCCCGCTGTTTCGTTTTGGTCAAAACCGTGAGATTCGGTTGGTCCGCGACTTGGAGTCCTTAATTCGGCCTGCAACGTGAGCTATTCTGCTTTGGGAAACATGAAACGCGAACCATGCCCTACGGGGCAAAAGGGGGGGGGCACAACCTCTTGCATCTCCAACGTCTTCAGCTTCAGCTTTCAATTAATATTATACTCTTGTCAACTTCTGTGCGCGTTTCTTTCTTTTTAGTCGTTTCATCGGATGCAGTTCGAGCGACTCTATTCGCACACAAGTCTCTCGAGTCCGCTTTTATTCCCGTCTTGAATGCACAGCCTCATGTCGAGGCTTCCTCGGGGTCGTATCTGACAGGAGGGGGGTGATGCGCTCACTGATCGTGACGGTGCTAAATCCAGAAACTTCGCATTAGGTCCAGGCTGCGTTGAAGTCTAGATAATGTGGTTGAAGTACTCCGTAGCAGTTGCGCAGTCATCGCCTTCGTCATTGGGCTGTGAGATCTGCGTTTCGTCTGTCTTAATACAGGAGTTATATGTGCGAACATGGTTGCTGAGCTGGCAATGCGAGGACAACAGACCACAGATTCGAACGCTTCTTTGCTACCCAGCCATCACGAACACTCAACCGTTCTCTCGTCCGTGTTGAAGCAGCGAAACGACCCAGCATACCAATGTGTGGGTTGATGCTCATTCCATTTCCTGGGCTCCTGGGCTTCTCGCCGTGGGCGTGGTAATCATAGCTGAGGTCGAAACAGAAGCACGACCTTCGCCTGCGGGCTACCCGTTGACATCAGGCTCGGTTGATTGGCTTCCACCCGTCCATCTAATTCATGCAAATGCTTGCAAATGCTTGCAAGGCCCATGCTAGGGTCCCATGCGGAATCCTTGTACAGCCTAGGATCCCTCGACCACTTCTCTGGTTACGAGATCTTGAGCGTGTCTCTCGTCTCTTTTGGTCCAAAGACTTCCTGGTCTTTTCTCCCCTCTTCTTTCTCTTCTGTCTTACGAGCCTTTTTTTTCATTCGTTATGGTCTGTCGACCGTTGGTTATTCGTTCGTTTCTTACACTCATTTACGCTTATGTTTAGTCTGTCGTTTCCTTGCTATATTTGCTATCCTTGAGGCGAGCTGCGCTCATCAACGTAGTCTTTCCACCCTTTTTGACCATACAGCATCATTTTCACCTCAGATATCACCCAGTGATCTACGCACCTTCACACTTTGACTGTTGCCCAACGAGTGTCGTACATGACCGACCCCCCTTGGCTTACATCTCCGAATCAACTTCGCCACATTGTATGACAGCCTCTGAACAAATCAAACCTCAAACTCCGTCATCCCATAAACCAAATCACATATACGATGGAGGGGCCTCCTTCTACCCGGTCATTTAGACCATGGGTGTGGGAGAAGCCTGGCTCAGTCATGAACTTTGAAAACTTCGAAAGGTATTCAAACAACAGAAGTCATGTCTGACTACGGCATCCAACTAATCCGAGATAGTATCTCAGAAGAGCCTGGCTCCGCGACGACTACACGACCCCCGACTAGCCGGACCCGAGGCTTCACCACTTCCTCAGGACGGCAGACCGTCAGATGGCCCTTTCACAGCTTCAGCAACTCACGATCTTCCATTCCCAATTACCCTCGCAGACCGTCCAACTCTCGCTCTATCCCGCACAGTTCGGGCTCTTTTCCTCGCCGTGCTGCCGGCAGCATAAGTCGTTCTGTCTCTAGCGTTCTTGGTAGCGACATCATCCCTGACTATGTAGTCAACTTCATGCGCGGCGAGACGCCGGAGACTCTCGCTCGAAGACACCGCATCCCCGATAGTCCTGAGCCCGGACAGTTTCAACGCCCACAGGAATCTCAACTCGACTTTATTCACTCGGCCTCAAGTACACCCGACAACTCGAGGCCGGGTACTCCGAGGGCGGAACGGGAGAAGATGCTCGTGGAGGAACGACCGCAGCCTACCCGATCTCTCATGACAGGATGGAGAGCTGGTGTTGCAGCCAACATGTTTCTAGCTTTCCTGATTCTTGTGGCTTCTGTGGCTTGTCTCGCTCTCGCCTCGGCCCAGGGACATATGTCAACATGGGAGTCATCGTTAATGGAGGGTAGTTCGACTATAGTCGAAGGTATTGCTAAAGGGATCTTGGCGGCCGTGAATGTGCTTGCCATCATTCTCATCGCTGGAGCCAACTACGTCGTTCAAATCCTCAACAGCCCGACTCGTGCTGAGGTAGACAACGCCCACTCAACCTTTAAGTGGCTCGACATTGGTATCCCATCTCTACGAAACATGTCACTAATCTCTTCGACCAGGGCAACGCTGTCAGGTATCATGATGGTGTTTGCCCTCCTTTCCCAAGTAATGTATGCAACCCAAAATCTGAAGACATATATTGTCACTGACAAATTAAAGATATAATTCCATAATTATTACTACTGAACACGCCGAGAATTCCAAGTCATCGCTTAATGTCAACGGGCCTCTTCTCGCCGCTATCACGCTAATTAATGTTGTTCTCATCCTCACGTATGCCATCGCTGTCGCATTAGCACTCACCAGACAAGTATTCAGCCCACTCGTCACGCTGGGTGATGCTCTGAGCTCGTTCCTCGCCGATCCCGATGTCAGCACTCATAATTCATGCCTCATCACCAAGGAAGAGATCAAGAAGGGACTATGGGGAGACCAAGAGGGCAAGTACTGGTATGCCAAGACAAGCCGCTGGTTCAATGTTCCATCATTCAACCGATGGGCTATTTGGTTCATGACATGGATCATGCCTGTGGGGTTGGCAGCTGCGGCTCTGGCACTGGGGGCTGTTAAGGAACCCAAGGAGGCCATTACTAGGTTCGGCAAGGCGGCAGTGGTATATGAGCTGCCCGCGGGAACGTCAAGGTCTGGTATGGCCGTTGTGGCTGCGTTGCCCCAGCTCCTTTTGGGTCTGCTGTACCTTTCCAGTAATGCGCTGCTCACCCTGTTCTACCTGTCTCACGAGCTCTCGCAGTTTACATCGGACCCGCTTCCTCTGCGCGTGTCTTCAGGACAGCCACTCGGTTCACAGACGACTTCACTATATCTCACCTTGCCTCGGCCCGTATCCTGGATACTCTTCTTTCTTGTTACCGCAATGGCTTTTCTCCTCAGTCAGGGTATTCTTCTCGTGTCAGTGGACGGCATAAAGGGAACCACGACGGGAATTGGCTTCAGCCCCCTCCCGCTACTCATCCTCCTCGTTCTACTCGTGCTACTCGGTCTCGGCATTGCTGGTCTAGCACTCCGGCAGGTGGATCCCTGTGGTTCCGTTGAAGGCGGAGAACCGGCCGGTAACCCACTCGCCTTAGTAGGCGGAACGTGTTCGGCGGTTCTGAGCGCACGATGCCACCGAGTACCGCGAGAGGGCGGCGTGGAAACACTCGAGGTTCGTTGGGGCGTGGTGCGAGAAGGTGTAGGAATGAACGCAGGACATGCGACCTTCTCTGGAAGACCAGTGGGTGACATCATGGTTGGTAGAGCTTACTCCTGAGGAGATGAATTTATACTAGCCGACTGGTTTTTGGGCAACGATTGCATTCTTTAAAGCGGGTCTGATTATTCTTGGGATGCTCATGGTGTTTTGTTGCAAGAGCGCGGTTCATACTGTAGGCACGGATGATATACCTGGCGTCTATTGGGAAAAGGTCTCGTGTGAAAAGTTGGAGTAGTTAAAGAGTCAAATTTCCGTAGGTAATTTTTGTACAAGGCTGAGGTAAAACTGCAATGAAGCTGAATGTACCAGTTCGACGTGTTCCCACGTGTATGCAGTATGGTATTTCAGCCAGTAGAAACGATCGACTGGGGCGAGAATGAGGAGATAATGCCCAACAAAAGAGATCGGGTCACACTTGTTGGTCTAGATATCTCATATTGTGAAACGACTTGCTTGTTGGATATGAGTGGATAGCATCAGAGAGTTGGGACATATGATCGGCAACTAAGATAATAAAAAATGGGCCATGGACTGACGGTCGAGGTCAAGAACGAACACGAAACAGATCATTCTGAAGAGTCAAAGTCAAAATGAGGAATAAAGAAGGCGAATGGTGTCAGCAACAGACGATTCGGACCCTCCCCCCAACTTATACACTTCTGTCAACAGTTGATGGTTGAGGTTGGGTTTTAGAACAAAGAATCATCGTAGTGATAAGAAAAGGCCAAGGGTGGGGAAGAGTCATCGAGAAACAAAGTTCTCTAAATCCATCCGTCACTGAAAACAAGGCAAGGACCGTAAAAAAGGAACCCCTTTGCTCTCGACCGTGTTGGATAAAGGAAGTAGAAGATCTAGAAGCCGACTTGGAAGACGTAGACTTTGGTTGGTCAGAGACAGGGGTAATCTCTCTGAGCCACCAGTGGCCCAAGCCAAGGTCATACGATTCACTGCCACATCAGCCCAAAAGTCGGGCGTTTCTTACAATTAGCGAGGTTATGATTGGCCAGCTGTCTCATTCCCTTCCCATTCGGGATCTCCTGCCTGCCCAGTCGTCGGTTCGGAAGCAGTTCATTGTTTACCTTGAGTGGCAGGKGCGGGKACGTACTGCACTTTCCCTTAGGTAGGCTGATGAGGATGACCCCATGAGGATACAAACGGAAGAGTTGGAGCATGGCAGGCAAGTCAGGTCCACTCCAGGTACCGACGTGCTGGCATGAGGAAGGGGCACCTGGCACCTCATTAGGTTGAGGCAACCTACCATGGAAGGCAAGTAGGTAGTAGGTACTTAAGCACAAGGTCTGCACTTCCCAGTCCGTCGACTTGTTTTCTTTGACTTTGACTTTACACATAATTCAATATACTACCTATAGTATATCAAACCTACCTAGGTACTCATACAATATTCGTCTATATAACTCAACTCTGCTGAGCCTTCTGCTTACGAACCACTCTTCGACCTCGACTACTACCTACACTCCACGACCACAACCACAACCATTCTTATAATTAGTCTTCGCTTTCAGACTTAATATCCCAAACATGACTTACACAATGACCGCCCACCTCTGCAAGCAGATCTACGCTTCCTGGCGTCAGACCCGACAACCTTCTCCCGACCTGGCTCCCCCAACACAGACTCCTTCGTCTATGTTCGGTCGTCCAATATCGCGATCCCCTTCACCCCCTGCTCAGCGATCAGAGCGACGCCCTTCGAACGCTTCTGACACAGAATGGCACCCCAACAGTCGTCACTGAGGAAATACAAAGACTTGCGATTTTGCCTTATTTACCCATGACTTATGAAACGGGTCGAACTTTTGCATTCAGGACACGGACACAGCATCTGGCGCATATGACTTTGTTATGCTGGACGGGATTTGAAGCCGTCGCTAAGCTTCCTCTTTCACATTACCCCCAATCTGCGAGGTCCTGGAAGACCCCAGCACCTCTTTTTTGACGCCTCTCGGTACACCTGCAAAAGTTTCATCAAAAGATGCATCAAAAACAGCCCAGATCTGTGGGGTCAGTATGCCAGCGTGGGACCACAAGGTGTCAATCACGAAATCTGGTCCCAGGTTTGCGTGCCCCACGTTCGCATGAGAAAACGCCAGAAACCGACATGCAAATCATCATTTCTTCTGAGGGAATACAATATTCTTAAGGCGCCATGTAAAAGGACGGACTGGACAGAGACCGACCTTTCGGACAGAGGCTTTTCTTTTTTACAATTGTCTTTAAATTGTTCAGTGGTTGAAATCAGCAACCTCTTTTTCACACTAGATACCCAAATGAAACTCAATATTCTGAACCAGATACCATTATCTATTATCTCCAATCGTTCAACCCTGGCAACCCATGACTCGAAATCGACAACAGTGGCATGACCATCTGCCCACATTGAACACCCCCTGTGATCGGGGTGCGCCGCCAGTCTCTCTTTTGCGGGGGTCCTCAGGGGACTCGCTGTGGCTGGTGAACTCTATCCTGAAATGGTATTTTATCACGTGTCATCACTACAAGACTCGATCAAAATTACCCAAGGTACCTATGGTATGTTCAGCATCAGCATAGAAAATTGACCAAGCATGGATTTTCTGATTGTCTTTGGGCGAAGCAAGGAAGATGTCACACATTGCTATTTATACCAGGCATAGAACCATACCCCAGCTTCATCTTTAGCCCTCCCCAGATTTCAACCCAGCTGGTTCTCCAATTCCTTCGAAGAGCTGGAGCAGGAAGTGCTTCTCCTTCGGATCGGTTCGGCATCCCCACCGATCTCACGTACTTGGACCTGACCTATTTCCGAACCGAACTGCTCAACTTTTGGATGTTGGCCTATCCTGCTTCATCATGGGTCTACTGGTGTGAGAAGGTTGACTGGTGACTGGCGTATGCAAGTTGGTCCTATGTACGGATAATAGGGCTCCATGTAACACTAACATCAAGCATTCTAACGTATCACTGAATAGTTAAGCATATATGCACTAATGTAAACAGAAAAGTGTCTGTGCTGCTGTCCATTTGTATCCGCGTCGCTTTTTCGTTTACGTCGTTTCGTTTCTCATGCATCAAGTTATATCCTATCCTGTTTCTCCTCGTCCAATGACCAAGGACCGAACATGTATTCCTTTGTCCTCATATAAATCCCTCGGTAACCAGTTCAATGGCTATATCTACACGTCTCTGGAGGCTACCTAACCACCTTCTACATGCCCTGCTTAATGTTGAATATACCCCCCGTCGTCTCCGTGTCCACCGGCGGCTTCTCCGCCTACATCGCTTCCGCGTGCTATGCCGACGTCTCTACATCGCCGACGCAGCCATTGTATCGATTGTGGGCTTGGATGTTAATCTTGATGGCTGCTCTTCCTCTCCACTACCATCTGGAGACTCCTGCAAGGCTACGTTACCCTGGATCCGTCTCTTGGCAGCTCTCTTGTCCGCTTCCGTGATGTTCTCCGCCTTCTTTCGCATATCAGGAGTCCACTGTGGCTCACTAGGCGTGTGGCCAACAGACATGCCAACTCGGACCTTCACAGGGAATCAGTAGCTGTGCAACTCACCAATGTGAAGTACTTACCAGAGTTTCAAGTGCATCCTTGCCGTTGTCGACAAGATCATCGTCAAACACCATTCGCCCAGGTTCAAAAAGCAGCAGAATCGTGCTGCCACCAAACTTAAAGTATCCAAGCTCTTCTGCTCGGTGGACTTTCTCGCCCTCCTTGCGGGTAATGACAGTGCTGCCTACCATCATTGCACCGACACAAATTACCATGACGCGTCCGTGATGTTCACTGTCAATTGGCACGAGAACTCTCACATTCTCTCCGTAAACGTCCAGAGCCGATCGAATAGCCATGGGGTTCACCGTGTAGTATTCACCCTCAATTGTCTTGGGCTTGCCCATGACACCGTCCACAGGGATGTGGAAGCGATGATAATCCTGGGGAGCTAGTCGGAAGATGCCCAGAGCTCCGCCTTCAAACCGAGACACATCCTCAGGGTATGCGTCGCCGAGGAGCCTCTTCATGTTAAATTCACGACCCTTGACCCAAATCTTGGTAGCGACTGTGATAGAGTTGAAGACGACGCTCCGACAATCGGCTGGTGAGACGATGATGTGAGGGTTGTCGGGCGCAGAGCAGGGTCGAGCGCCAGGCTTCAGGGCACGGTAGAAGAACTCGTTGAAGTTGTTGAACTCCTCCAACGGCAGCAGAACTTCCGACATGTCGAGACCGTGGAAAGCAATGAACTTTTCAATTTCATCCTTGGATGCAGGATCGTCAAACTTCTTACCCTGCTTAATACTCAGATTTTTGAGTAGTTTTCGGACTGTAGCCTTGTCAGTAATGCTGGTTTTGCAGGCGAGCACTCTGCTTACTTCGTTTGTTCTCCATATCTCGAGATTTAAGTCCCTTGTACAGCAGACGAATGCCGAGTCTTACATAAACACTCATCTTCTCCTCGTTGATCTGCCCCGTGAGACGATCTTGCACAAGGATATTGGCCGAGTTGGCACCCAGCTTGTAACCACCGTAAGAGATCTTGGTAATGACTTTCGAGTACCACTTGCGCTGCGCCTGACTGGCTGTGACAAATCCACCCACGAGCACGCTGTTGACTTGCCTCCAGTCTTGGCTTGCGCATGTCGCAATATGGGTGATGATGTCAGCATCCTTGCGCTTGTTGAGTCGCGGCTGGTGACAGATAGGACATTCTCGGATCTCTACGACGTGCTCTTCAGAACGGTCATCACTGCTGTCAGACTTGTCGAGGGGATCGCCCTCCTCATCTGCAGGTGTCTTCAAAGTGGGGACGTTTGAGATGGGAGTCTGAGTTCCCAACGTCGAGTCCAGTTCTAGAGCGCTGGGGGTCTCTGAGCCACCGTTGTTGTGTCCATGACCAGGCACATGAAGGAGGTTCTTCATATCAGGCACCAAGCCCTTGAGTTTATCTGCAGCAGTGCCTGAGGATCGCCTTCGTCCTTCCAGTTGGTCCTCCAGGCAAATGACGCACTCATCCATCGTAAGCTCCCAATTCTCGTCGTTATCAGCATCACGGTGGGGGAATCGCTTGAAAAAGCCGTCGATGGTATTCTCGGTAAGCGTAGAACCCAAAGACTCGAGCATTGTTGTGAGCTCGATTCTGCTGATGCGACCACTCTCATCGGCATCATATTGCCGAAGCATGGCTCGCCAGAACTGTTGTCGGAGGGCATCATATGGCATGTACTTCGCGCGGAGGTAAAGAACGGGGTTGTGCTTCTTCTCCCACTTTTCGGTATTCTTCATCTTCAGAGGAACGTTATACTCGTAAAAGTCGGCATCTCCGCTGTCCATGTTGGTCGAGTCAGGATCAGAACCAGTGTTGGCGAGGACATCCGCGGGTGCCAGCTTGTTAGGATCGGGTGCTGAGGTAGGAGCAGGGGCGGGAGTCGCTGATGTCATGCTTGTATTGGAGGCGTGCTTGCTCAGTGGAGGACGAATCATCTTGCTGATACTGGAGGAAGAGTTGGATCGTGACATGGCGAGCTTCTTGAATCGTGATCGCGAAGGAAGCGGTTCGGCCTGTGCAGGGACTTGGAGATCATAGAGTCCGGTTTCTGGGTTTGCTTTGGGGGCTCTCTCGATCAATTGGTGGATGGGAAGATCGCACGAAGCAATGAAATCGTTGCCGGAGTATTTATCGTGGTCGATGACAGTAAAAGCGAAAGAGTACTGCTGCTCGTGGCTTTGGATATGAAACAGCATCTTCTCGTTATAGACGGGGTTGAGGTCATGGCGAATGCGTCGAGTTCGGTATGTCTTCTTGCCGAGGGATGCCACAACGAAAGGGTCCATATCGAAGCTTGTGCGTGTAAGGTTGGATTCGGGAGGCAGGTCTGTGATCTTGATGACCTCAAGGTAGATGATTCCAACAACGTCAGAGCCACTGCTGGCAAAGGCATAAGGGTTGTTGCGTCTCCTCTTCTTCAGTCCTCGAATTCGAAGTCGGCGCTTGCGTTTGGTAGCATCTTGTTCACCTTCGTCCTCATCACCCTCATCGGAGTCGTCATCATCGAAATCGTCATCGTCATCGTCACTAGGGCTATCCTGAAGGTTGGGGGCGGATTGGGAACCTGTGGGCGCCAGGTTGGGTGTCATCGAGGGTGTTACGTTTCGAGAGCCAGCGGGGGCGGTTCCTACGAGGGCTTGGAACTTTTCGAGAATTTGCTGCGGTGTCGCTGACGGGTTCGTCAAGTCAAATAATGAAAACTGTAACTGGACTTCACCAGAGACGACACTCGTCTTCTTGCCGGGACGCTTGCTCTTGAGACGGTACCAGGTAGGTTCCTGTTCCACCTTGTCGTTGTTGAAGATCTCTTCGAGAGCGAGATCGAACTCGCCCATGTAATCTTTTCCAAAGCGGTCCTTGTCCCAGCAGATGACATCCAGGACCAAGTTCTGGACAGATGTGAGGGGAATCTCTTCGGTGACGTTCCACTCCGGGTTAAGAGTCTTGGGAACATCGTTGGTTACGATTCGAGAGTCGCCGCTAGAGAGAACGAGGTACTGAAGGTCAACTGTCAGCATTGGGGACACGGTGTCGAGCGAGAGAGGAACTTACGGGATCGGATGTGCCGCTTCGATCCTTGGCTGCAAGGTCTTTTCCCTGGCTAGATGTTAGCAGAAGTCAGGTGGAATGAATTCACACTCGATTGTTCTCTCGCTGCCTTGCTGCTGCGCCGATTAGACCGGGCAGAGCGCGATGATGGCTGGAGAGACCTGCAGCCAGCTCGTATAAGAGGGCGTGAAGTGCATAAGTACCAAGGGACAATCGATATGTATAGTACCTTTATGATATAAACTCTAAGGGCCAGACCATTTCCAGCGTCCCTCGAAGGGCTCGTGCTATCATTTTTCGAGCGCATGGGAGGACTGTTGCTGCGGTTGTTTTTGGTTCTTCCGTTGGTGTTGCTGACGGAGTGTATGGTTGTGGAGGAAGAAGAGGAGGATCGAGAGGTCGATTTGAGCCGTGTTGGGATGATGCGCACCATGACGAAGAAAGGGCCTTGGCTCGGCCGGACTGGGGCTCCAACAGCTGGAGCTCCCTGTCACACACAGCACTGCAGTCTCAAAAGTTATGGAGGGTGATAGATCGATCGACAGCGGGGGTGCTGGAGCTGTAGTAGGTAGGTACCTCAAGCACTTGGGCTGGAAGGGTGTGGTGCGGTGTGGTGTGTCCAGGCGTCTTAGGCGCTCAGCTCAGGCGGATTTCCTAGCGATAATGCCCACAAAGTGTCCTGTAATAGGTGTCCCAGGGGCGAGGGCCAAGGTTGATTCCGCTTGTAGCTTTGGGGGGTTGCAGACCGTCGTGGGATTGGTGGGGATGCTTGATAGGGCGGGGAACGAACAACCCAAAAGTGACGTAGTGAAAACCAGGAACAGATTTGCCCTATTTCAACTTTGTTGTCTTGAGTATCCCTCTCTCTCAAGTTAATCTGTTGATGTTGTAAGAATTTTCAAGAGCGTCGTCGCCCGTTTCAGCTCGAAATGACTTCAAGGGTTGGAGCTTATGATCGCCGTTTATCGTTTCAGATATGTACAGCTTGCTCGCTTCCACAGATTCAGCTCAGCTCAGCTCTCGAAAAATGGTTGGTAGCATGAATGAAACCCGTTCTCGACCCCCTTTTTTTCAACGGGTGTTATAAGTCGTCGTGTCGGCTCGTGGCTTAGATTGGCTGCTTCATTCGATATTCGCCGTGACCATTCCCGCTGTATTCTCTTCCCTCTCTCCTTTTCTTTTCGTCCTATTGCTCTTCAATGATTGCTCAGCTCGTACTCCAGATTCGGTTTCTGACGACTGCCCAGGCCAAGCCACGGCCAAGCCCCGGTATCAAGTGTCAGCGCCGTCTGAGCCGTGAATGTGGGACAAGGAACGCAAGAGGATCCGTCTGTGATCGGTCGGTGGAGTACTATGATGAAAGTATATATTGGCTGATGGTGGGAGGAGAGACACAAGTGAGTTTGTTGATTGTTGACCGCAGAGGCACGTGAGGCAGAATATAAAGAGAGGTAATAGGAGGAGAAGCGATTCAAATTAAACTCAGCTCGGTAATAAAAGAGACGAGACGAGACGAGACGAGACGCTGAATTAAACAAGATGAGGTACGAGAACTCAGGAGTGATCGTGATATTAAATCAAGTATCATCCATGGAGAAAACAACTGGACTTCCCCTGTTTGGCTTGCTTGCTTTTTTTCTTCTCTCTCTCCTCTGCTTCGTCTTCTAATCTCGTCTTATGTCCCGCGAAACAGGTAGAACTCAGGAGTAAGAAGAACGAGAGAGGAAACAAAACAGAAAAGGCCGAAAAAGGGAAATGGCCCTTGTTTTAATGCTATACAGTCGAGAATAAGCTCACTCCTTGTGTTTCTTCTGCTCAGGGCAGCTTTCCATCCTTCCATTCACAATGTCTGCCTTAGTACCTACCTAAAGTACCTCCACTAGGACCCCCCAATAACTCAGGCCTGTCCTGTCCCTTGGCCTCTAGACTCCAGGACTAGGCCACTAGAGCCATCCATGAATAAGCGTTGGGGCGCCTTTTTTGCCGTGCCGATTCCGTGACTGGGGGACACGTATTCGACCATACCGTCTCTCGACCTAGATTAGCAGTCCTGGTGGGGGGGAATAAAACACGAGACTGGATTTTGGTGTAAGCCAGTCTCATGTATTTTTTCCGCCCAAGGGTAGTCAACTAATAAATGGATGAACCCGAATTTGATTGAGCTAATAAAAGGTACCTTGCCTTGAATTGTCGCATCTCGTCTCGTGTTGTTGGTTGAAGCGCAACAGAAGAAAATGCCTCTTACTTACTCCATACTCCGTACATATTGTTGTTTTTAACCTGGCAGAAGGCTACCGTATCTGACTTTACCTTATCCGCTAGGTGTTCTCTATTAGCCTCTTTTCCAGAGCTCCGTAAGTATATACGAGAGAGTTCTACTGGTCAGGGTAGTCTACCTCGCCCTAAGGTTACATATGCCCTCGTGTTAAATTCCTTACATGACATCCAAGTCCTCTCGACTCGGTTCCTTTCAGAATAGGCAATTCGGTCTCGACTCTTGGCTCCAGTATTAATGGTGCCGATTGTCCGTGAACCTGCCAGGTCCGAGTCATCATGTCATGGCTTGGCCTTGATACACTACCTACCTGCTTACCTACTGAGTTATCATGAGAGGCTCCCAATGCTTGGATTGTCGACCAAGATCTAATACTCCGTAACAACTCTGCCACCGACAAAGAGGCATACAGTAGGTTCACACACAGCATACCTTTAGCTAACTCAAGTCTGGGCTCTGGCTTATTATGTATGTCGGAGGCTAAGCCAACAACGGAACATCCACCAATTTATTTCCATCACCGCTCAGATACGGACAATTATTAATCTCTCTTGTTCCTCCGTCACCGCTTCTTTTCTTCTTTTGGTCGTATTGTGTCTATTTCTTTGCATGTGATCAAGGCCATCAATCATACTCCGCTCTTGGCCTCTGCTCCTACGACCGAAATACCTTGCCCTTCTCGATTTGGTCATGTTCTTCGAGCTCCATGATATATATACCTTGAAATAAAGGCGTCCCCTCTACATGCCAGCTGGTAGGCATGTATATCAATTCCCCAACCCAAGGTACTAAGCCAGCCACCTAAACCTCCAGCCAGCACTCAACATTCAATTCCTTTTAGCAATAAGCTGCACAAGTCATCCCGACGTCACTGGGATGACCCTTGTCTCTATTCTAACTATCCCTCAGGGCTGAGATCCTGAGACAACGCCACAAGCCACCAAATCCCTCTCCTCATCCGCCCTCAGCTCAATGTCATGTCCAGCTCCCATCCTACGCTGGAGGATCAATTCTATCAAAATGCATCGATATCTCACATGACGTCGCAGCTACTTTCCTGAAATAGTTCTAAGCCACTCCATCTCCAGTTGGGTCAACGTCTCAGTTGAAGCTATCCTGACGCTTCGCAGGATCGATCATGGTCTCAGTTGATCACCCTACTGAGACAAACTCAACACCTTCCCGCCATTCATATGTCACCTATGGTTGTGGACATGCTTGTAAAAGGTTCAGAACATAAAAGGCATCGTTTCCTTCTACAACCCTACGCTATGATTCCTTCAACCAATGCATGCATCCTTCACTCCCAAATCCACATCTCTTCCGGCCACTCAACTCCTACTTACACACATCTCTCATATCACACCAATGCGGTCAGCTCGAAACAAATATATAAATAAGAGAAGAACAAATAGGGCATAGTCCTTCATGAACGCCAGACTCTCAAACATCTGGGCACGGCCTGGCAGATGCCCCCCTTTCTAGTTGTTTCAAAACGTTCACGGCATCTGCAAAAAGAATGTTTCCTCCGCCCAGACAATCGTTTTCCAACACCTCCTTCACGAGACTTACAACCTTTTGAGCCCCACTGCGGTGATTCTGAGCTTGCAACTCGGACGGCTCCAGATCTGCAACTGTCAATATCCACTGCTTTGGCGCTTTTAGCAAAATTTTGGTATTGTCCTTGTCCTGTTTATCCTCAATACCAAAGGCCCAACAGATCAACGAGCAAACGTAAACACCCCAGTAGTCCGAAATATCTTTCCAATGCACTACTTGTTGCTGGTTGGATTTTCCTCTTCTGTCTTCTCCCTGATCGGATGAAGCTTTGAGGTTAAGGAAGATGCTCAAAGCACGGGCAGCAAAAACAGTGGCGATCGCAGCTGTGCTAGATTTGCACCATTCGCCTAGTAACCTCTGGTGTTCCGCAAAGATATTGAAGTCCGTCACCTTCTTGTTAAAGACCCAGCTCTGCCCAGATACTGATAATAGGCAGTAAAGAGGTGTGTAGTGAAGGGCTAGGTAGGTACTAGCAGCTGCCGAGTCGGGAAATACCCTTAACATAAGCATTCTCTCCGACTCAAAGTTCAGTGCACCATCCATCACGCCAACATGTGCTGGGTTCTGACGGCACGAAATGAATAATGAATATGCTGCAAGCAAGATTGCTGCGTCAAAGGCAGGCAGAGATGTTACATCAGTGGCAGAAAGTTTACTCATGTTGATGCTTGAGATAGTTCTCAGGTCCTTTCTTGCCCGTAGTCGTGTCCATGTTTGAGGATCATGTGCTTCCCAAGATTTTGTCGTTGTTGTTGTGAGTGGAATAGGAAGAGTGTCCGGAGCAGTGTAGTCCAGGCCAATGGCGGAAACGTACGGTCGTTGATGATACCGTGAACTGTGGACATCCAGGAGGAAGCAGGCAGCCAGCAGTCGTCGTTGAGTTTCTGCAGCAACCCAGATCTTCCAAACCGACTGACCTTGGGGCGAGGAGCCAGAAGGAGATTCATGGCGATGATTAAAAACCTATCGGGAGTTGAGCCAGGTATTCGAGGGGGGTATGAGGTCGAAAAGAAAGACATGATGTTTAAATTTTTTCCAATTGAAGAGAAAGATAAATAATGGAAGACGGAAAGAAGAAGAAGAAGAGAACGGAAGAAATAAAGAAATAAAGGGAGGAATAATCAAAAGAAATCACGCGGACTAACCCTGTGGTAAAGTGCAGTGAACCGAGCAGAGGGCTGATGTGAATGTGGCTTTCTACCACGGAACCGAGCGTAATACTCGCAAAGTGCAATAGTTTGCTGTACTGGTATTGACCACTTTTCAGCTTGTGTAAACTAAGTGTATCAGCACCGGTCGATTGTCGACTGCTCCTTTGGCGAGCTCCTGTTCTCTCAACTCACCACTTTTGACTTTTGCCAGGCGTATGCATGAAGCTGAGCTCCCTTCATGCGGTCGTCTGCGTTAGGGATGTATTGTGTCGCTAGAGCAGCCATGGCGCATTGGAGGACCTGTACATGCTCTGTCTCCTCCTCTGGTACATCCTCATAAGTGTACTTATGTATGATGGGGTTTTTGGGGTGGACATGCTTCCAGTAGGTTTCTAAGTATGTCGGAATTGAGTCTCTCGTTGCTGCAGGGAGAGATAGTGGCATCAAATCAGGAGTACTCAATAAGCTGCCATCCGAAGGCCCAGAGCTACATCCCCCCAATCCAAAAACTCCATCCGACGTTGGCAGCGAGGAGACAGCTACTAAAGTCTCAGATTGAGCGACAGCTAATGAGGGGGACATGCTACGAACTGTGGGAATAGGTATCTGATTGGTGGTGCTGAAAGAAGGGCCTTCGGAGTATCCAGGTAATGCAAGATCCATATCGCCAAAGACAGAAGGGTACGCTTGTGGTGGAGTGTCGGTATATGAATACGAGCCAGGGTATGTGTTGCTATCCAGACTGGCAGTGATGTCATTTGCAGTATTTGGGTAAGCTGGAGTCGCGGTCATCCAAGACCCGTTCGTTGTTGGCACGGAGAACTGTGAGCGCCTTGTGTTATCCGGGGGAGTCGAGAATGTGCTTGTAGGAGCTGATGAAGACATTGAGCTTTCAGGCCAGCCTAGATCCGGGGGTGCTTCCTCAGGAATGGATGATATGATAGACATGTCGGACATGTTTCTTGGTTCCGAATAGCTTGCTACAAAACTTTCGTTCGTTGGTAGTGTATGGAGTACATAGTTGTTTGGCCCGATGGGGTAGTTGTCTGAGGAATTGTTCACGGTTGGCGGCGGATTGTAGACCTGGTGAGGAGCAGATGTCGATGCCACTGATGACCATGGACCGACCATATTCGAGCCGCTGTTTGCGGTTACTGCTCGAGGGTGTCTATAGACTTCAGGCATCTTGAGTCCTGGTTCTGGTCCAGAGTCTGCAGAGGGCAAGCTAGGTGTTTTCGGGCTGCCTTGACGGTTATGTTTCAGGTCTTTAACATCTTGACCATCTTGCTCACTACTCTTGTTAGCCTCGAAGCTCTCCGGGTGCCACTCTTCCAACATACTGTCTTTGGACATGACGGTCGAGGAGGTCCTTGCGATGGAAAGTCTTATTACAGTTTTCGACCGGGCAAAATAGATCAGGAGCTGAGTGACTGAGTTGATGACGTCTGTATCCATTGTTAGAAACACCTTTTTAGCTTCGGGGAAGACCACGAACCTTAAGTGCTCTGCCCGAGAGAAGGTCTGTGAAAGTTAGATGTGAAGATGGTGGAGAAAGAAGAAATATACCTTGGGACATTGATTGCATGTGTGAACCGGGACACCTTTCTTCGCCTTACTAATCTTTCTGGTTATAGGAGTCAACTTGACGTGTGTCTCTCCAGTGGCTGCTCCGGCGAAGGGCCTCATGGGAGTGTGAGATGATGGGCCAGGCTGGTAGGAGAATTCGTTGGAGTCGACACTTGCGTTGCTGCGGCGTCGGGTAGTCATGTTGGTATTGGGCTTCGGTGACGATGGGTGACCATCGGTAGAAGATGTCATGGATGAGACAGGAATATCAGACCTGTTGTTACGGGAGGTGGAGGAGGAGGGTGGTGGATGTTTTAATGTAGTAGCATGGCTGTGGGTAGAGGGTGGTCTTGAAGTCAAACCGACGGAACGGGTTCCGGAACTTGAATCGACGTGTTCATCGTCGGTATTCATGATATTCTTGAGACTAGCCATGGCCCAGAGTTGAGAACAAGAGCACAAATCAAAAGAGGCAGTGAGTCCGGAGAAATTGTAGATGGACAAGCCAAACTTAGTAAGACACAGCCCCCAGGGAGGCGTATGAACAAGTCCCGGCAGATGGGACGTTTAGGCTCATGTAAAGAAGGTGGGCGATGAGGGTATAGAACAGCAAGCGGGAGTAATAGTGGGGGAGTTGGTGTAGAATTGAAGCAAAGATCACAGACGGGAAGAGGTAGAGACGGCTAAGGCTGGCAAATAGAGCAAGCCCAGTGTTTAGCAGGGATGCAGATGTGAATATGGGGCTCAGTGCAAGTGAGATATTTACTCTTGGTACAAAGATAGGAACCAGGAGAGGCATTGCTGGGTTAGGCCTGGGCAGGATTATTCGAGAGAGTGTTAGAACATGGATGTATGGGGATGTCGATGTGATTGACCCAAGGTTGAAGACAAACCCTGCGAGCTGAGTATGGGGCGCAGGACAGGGGAGTTGATGCATGGATTGAAACATGGATATGGACAAGATTAGATGCTTTGAAGGAGGTGAGGTGGAGGGGGGAAGCAAGAGATGCACCTGATGCAAGGCACTTGTCTGCCTCTTTGATTACCGCACGTAGTGCTTAAAGCGTCCTCGACACCAAAAGATCGGGACAGTGGGAGTCCATCCCATTGTTTGGTTTGGCTTGTCCATGTGCCACCCTCTCACATCGACCCTTGTCGCATGCTTGCCGCTCCCTGTTCGTAGAGAATGCGACAAGTGGCGGGACGGGGCCGCAAGCGCCATCTAAGCCTTCAAGGAACGGTACCTGATCGAGCAACTAGCGCCCAGGTGTGGTACCGTGCCAAAAAGACACTATTCATCCCCGACCGATCCGATGGCTTGCGGGTGGTAGCTCGCGCTTAGACGTAGTTGGCGCAGACCTATCCAATGCTTTGTGAAGAGAGACAGAATGGCGGCGATGATCAGTAAGAATGGTTGCATTGAGAAAAGGGAATACCGTTGCACATGAAAGAATCCAAAAATACCAGCACGGGAACAGCAGCACAGAGGCGTAGAAATTCGAGCTGGAACTAGGCGAAGCTCGGGCACTAGGGTTAAAATTGA
Source organism: Fusarium mangiferae (assembly GCF_900044065.1). Taxonomy (NCBI): domain Eukaryota; kingdom Fungi; phylum Ascomycota; class Sordariomycetes; order Hypocreales; family Nectriaceae; genus Fusarium; species Fusarium mangiferae. The sequence goes on from NW_024573925.1 coordinate 2,172,920, forward strand.
TTTTGGAGCTCCAGTTTCACAGGAAGCTAAAGCAATGCATCTGCATCTGTACTGTATCTGGGCGCTGAGACATCGTGGGCACAAGCGTGGGCACAAGCGTGGGCACAAGCGTGGGCATGGTCGGGCGGGTATGGCGTCAAGGCGCCTGTTGGTGGCTGCTCTAGAAGCTAGAACCGATCATGGCTTGATGTCTCCAGAATGACAACAGACATGACATCGCGCATTCGGAATGGGTGTGGTTGTCTGACAGGGATCAGCAACGATGCGTACATGGATGGTAGGAGAGAAAAAAGATCCCATAGAAGAGGCTGTGTCTAGAAAGGTTAAGTGGAAGAAAATGAGCTGGGGAGAGGAGGAAAGGCGGCCGACAGGTACCTCGGGAGGTACTGTAATGTGCCTTCCAGTAGCTCTTGCTTGCATCAGTGACAGGTACCGGCTTACTTGAGAGCCCGGGCTTGGCTTGGCCCAAGGTGCCGACTTGGTAAGCATTCCCATGAGTCTGGTCCCGATATTGCCGATATATCATCTATTGAGTTTGCTGGCACTGCGTTTATATGGTGTTTCTTTAAAACGTTTCTTTTTAGTTACTTCCATCACTTCGATTGTGAAGCAACTCATCCTTGGAAACCCTGGGTCCGTCCAACCTTACAAGTGCTTATCCCAAGGGCATGGCCCGACCAGCCTCATAGGGCCCGCGCCGTTACAACGCTGTCCATTATACATAGGTGGTCCACATGGCTATGTTGGTCGGTATGTTAGGTTTGGTCTAAGCTTTTTAACCGAGCTTTCAATATCACCCGCATTCAAACCGAATCGCATACTGATCTCGATACCGGCATCCCGTTCTCATGGCAGCCGTACTCCGTATGTATTGAAACATTACTTGGAATGTTGGATTCTTTCCCCTGGTAGCGTCAATTCGTATCCCTGTCTGTCGCACAAGGGTGATATTAGCCCAGCCTTGCTGGGCGCTAGGGTAGCCAAACAAAAATCCAGGGCAGACACACCACAGCTCAGCCACTCGATGGCTGATTGGCCAATGTTTCATGATGACCTGAGGTGACCTATTTTTACCTCCTTGGCTGCGCCTGTTGGGCTCTGCACAGACAAAATCTGCTTGTTCAGTGATGCGCTAGCTCAAGCAGAAAGTTAGCAACGTCATGATAATGCTTGTTGTGATCGACAAATTAATTAATCAGAGACAAGGCATTCTTTAATTTACGGATACAGATCGACGAGTCAATTAATTCAACGCCTTGCGGCTCATCGACCCATAAGCTACCTATTGACAGGTCGAACATTAAAATGAATCTGAGTCGGAAACAAACTCTTGTGCTCGTCCCGAGCAAAAGGATATGAAATGCGGGGCCGGACCGTTCCACGTTCCACGCTGTTTCTCCCCGCCTTTTGGCTGGAAATGGAAATAGGAAATAACAACGTCCACGAGACTCCGCGATGCCAGCTGTTCAAGGGTTGTGCTTCTTTCCCAAAATTAGATCGCCACATCTCGTTGTCTACCATATGTCATTCCGCACACTAAGTCCAGTCAGTATAAACGACCTTTTTCGGATTTTGAGGCCAAGACTCTGTAGGATTCGGCCCGCGCGGAGAATATTCCTCAAAAGAAGTCCCCCACAGGACGCGTAGAACTGTTTGTTGCAACCACAGATTCATATCTGGAGGGAAGGGGAAAGCCCCTGGCGCTTGGATCCCGACTATTTTTGTATTTAGAGGCTCTTTTGGACCAATACATTGACAAGAAGAAGCGGCTTTTCCCAATGCAGATCTTGCACGAAATCCACCCTGTTTCTGTCGCCAAGGTCTCGCTAAGATGCTACATGAACTCATCCCGTCACTACGTTGTAGACATGCCTATGTTGACAACTAACTTTTCAGCGCCGATGCATGTCTGGTCTGATTCGCATGTGCTCCTCTACAAGTGGAAGCAGATCTACACATGGGGACACACCCCTTGACTTGGCATCTGTTGCCTGTCACTCACCACATGCCTCCAACTTCCTATACACCGCACTTTGATTTATGAACTACCTAGGTAGGTAGTCGCCCATTTAAGTACTGGCCGAAATCTTCATGACCCTTGTGGGGGTCATCTCCATTCGGACGTTTATCCGCGCACCCTTGATCGTATCATTGACCTATCGCGGCCTAGTACGAGCCATTGACATTTAGGAGCTTGACATTTTCGACATCTCCATTTGCAATCAAGTTTCTCCTGCACATGCCGGGGGACCGCTTTCTACATTGCATTGCAAGGAGTGGAGAGATTCCTGTTGCCTAATGTCGATCGTTTAGGTCGAGGCAGACTCATGCTGACTGTACGATCGACAAACTCTACCAGATATCCCCTCTACCCCTCAAACTCCAATTTACCATCTTTGTCATGATGAAGTGGTCTCATCTGCTGAAACGTTACTTCTGATCATCCAGTGTCGCAGTAATCATCTGACTGAGCTCAATTGTCAGTATAGCCGCCTAGGCGCCTAAGCGCAGGCGCCCCCAGATTGTGGTATTTGAGTGCCTGCGCCATCCGGACAGCTAGATACCCTGAAGAGATTCGGCTCATGATTTGCTCCAAATTTCAGCCTCACCGAGGGGGCCATGCATATTGGCTTAGTGAGCTGTACGACAATAGTTATCATGTCAGCAACGAGGGGCTCGAATAAACTCCCGAACCAAAGGATTGTACCTGCAGAGACGCAGGCCGTAGCAAGGTGGTCCTAAGAATGCGAGAATGTCACAAAAATGAGACTGTCGAAACAAGTGAACTCTTCAATCATACTCGTCGGATTATTTCGCCCAAGTGTCGTACAATCCCGCAAGAATCCGCATTCAATACTGCGCCAACGTTACACCGTAGTCGCAAAAAACATTCGATACATAAAAAACAAGCCAGAACGCCTTGTGTACCGGTCCTGTATTAAAGCGCACAGCCGAATACTGATTAAAATAATAATCCAAAGTCCATTACACACACATCTGTTGTCCCTATCGTGGTGGCCCTGCCTCCTCTTCCTGCTGGACGTTTTTAACCAATCTCCCACATTTGCAATCTGCGTGACCATACAGCTTCATTTATAGCTTCGAAGGAGCAGCTGCAGCTGCGGTTGGAGTGTTTGATGAGTCCTTTGGTGATTTTGCGTGTGTATCACTCTCTTCAGACTCATCGTCGCTGGGGGGTCGGCTACTATCGGTGACATTGCCTCGGCTCTTGGTCATCTAGACGATCATTAGCTTGAGGTGGAAACTGTGGGCATGCCCACTACTCACCCATCCCCGGACACCACCAACAAGACCGAGAGCATAGCCAGTGATGAACTCTTTGGGTGTACCAGAAGCACCTGGGGAACGTAGTGCCTCCGAGCTGCCTGCACTGTTAAATCGGGCAGGGCTCTGAGGACGGCTAGTAGGCCAGAACTGCTTGAGCTCACGACCGAGTTCTTGACCAGTAGTGGTCCAGTTGTTTGTGATATTTTCCCGCAGGTCCTGAACATGTCGCTTGAGATCCAGCTCGTTCTTCTTGAGCCAGCTTACATTGAGCTCCTGGCGGGAAGTACCGCGCTTGAATTGCCGGGCGATGTACTTCTCGTAGTCGCGAACGATTCTGCGAATTGTTAGAATGTTGGATGGCATGGGTGCTCGCCGGCATACCTTGTGATGAGACCAGTTGTGCTGACGCCTTCTGTTCGCTGTGTGACAAGGAACTTGCCAGCAGCCTTGATGGGCTGGTAGATGTCGTCACCCTCGTCCGCGCCGTAAGGAAGATCATCGTGGGCGACATAGTCGAGCTTGTTCTCGTCGAGAAATTCGGGGGTAACAATCCATGGGCAATCCTCGATTACTTCATCGACCCATTTGCAGTGGCGGAGTGTTTCGGCACGCTCAGCGGCAGACATGACAGTCAAACCTTTGCGCTTGTGTGTTTCGTGGTCGCCTGTGACTCCAACGACGAGCGTTGTGTCAGGAAAGGCCTTCTTGGCTTGCTCGAGTTGTCGCATGTGGCTAGAGAGTGGTTAGCAGACGGCTCAGGTTCTAGAAGTCGGTTCTTTGACTTACCCAAGATGGAAGAGATCAAACACTCCATCAGCATATACACGAACAGGTCGGCCAACAGGAGGTGGGTTCGTCTTGTAGCCACCAGCAGGATCTTGGAGCTTGCCAATGGGAGGAGGAGGCATGGCCTCAATTCTTCGCTGCTCCTCTTCGTCAAGCTCCCTCAGAGAAGGCTTGCGACCCTTGCGACCGACTCGCTCAGCAATGTCGATGCTGGCTTCTGTCGTGTCGCTTGGCTCGCCAGGATCCAGAGCATGGTCAGCCGCTGTCTCGAGGACACGATCCGAGCTAGAGCGCTGTCTCTTAGGAATTGGGCCTCCAGCAGCTGATCCTCGGCTGTGAAGTCGCCCCGACTCAGCGGCTGTTGTGTCTCCTTCTTCACCGGAGGCATCACGAGAGGATGTCTGGATGCCATTGTCACCAAGATCAGCGGCTGACTCCGCGCGAAGGGAGTTTCTCTTGCGCTTCCCGCCCTGTGATGAGCTCGATGGCGAAGACATGGCTGATAGATAAGACTGGCACTGACTTGACTGTTGGGGGAAGATGACGTGGCTTCGGAGTCGGGTCGGGTTGTGGGAGAGGATGAGAGAGACCTTAGGAGTAGGGGCCTAGGTAAGTATGGTCTTAATTATGTGCGTGCTGAGGAGCGAGACGGGGAAGCGACCTGGAACTGCTGTAGCAGTTGGTTAGGTTAGTAAGGTAGTTTATTAACCTGGAGAAAAACGGTTACTGCTACCGAAGCAGTTCCACGTTGACGCGCAAAAAACCGGGTCTTGAATTGGGTCTGGACTTTCTCCAAAGCTGATTGGGTTTGGGGCACAATATTCCCTGTAAAAATCTGGGGTTCCAAAACTTGGCTCGCCTTACACCAGCACTTTATATGCGAGACTCTGAGGATACCGTCATCGGAGGCGATATATGATGATGATTGATAAGGTAAAGAGCAGAAACAAGAAACAAGGCATGATGCATTGATCAAGGCTGGGACAGAGGGATAAGCTGATGTCTATAGATAAGCCATGGACTGCTTTATTCCTCTCGAGTTCCCCTATAGCTCTGGATGTAACGAACGACACTGTCTAATTAAAAAAGTGGCCCGGCTTTCTCGTGTCAAAAAAGGAGTGTAATCTCAAAACTTAATAGCGCAGCTAGGTACCATCGCAATGACACCTTAGATGAGACAGGCAACTGCTCTCGTGACAATGCTTGTTCACTTGTAATTGCGCTCAACATGAATTTTGTGCATCTTAATAACTGTTTTTTGAGCCGAATCGTCGTGTCAAATGTCGATTTCCCAAACGCGATGTGGATTGTGGCGTCATTGCTGTCACCCCTTTAGCTGATCTACATGAAAAGGGGAAGAAGCTTGTGGAAGAGCTTCCAATGGTCACATGATGACGCACGTGAGTGTCACTCAATGCATCAGATAGGTACCTAGGTACCTAGGTAACTCAGGTAGGTACTCGCATCGACACCTTGACTGGTATTCATCCAAGGTTCCTCATGTTTGCCCAAAGAATTTACAAAAGCTTGGCCAATGGCCCAAATCAGTCAAGCTTCTCTACAGACTACTTAGACATTGCTCTTCGACTCAAGTAGTCTTAGAGCTATCAATGCAACATGCGTTTCAAGGAAATCCTCATCAGGGACATCTTCATCAATCTGAAACCATTCATTCTATTCAAGCAAAAGCAAGGTCAATATCATCGGACAACCTGCTGGGGCTACCGTGTGGCAATCACTCCCTTGCCTTTTCGGACCAAGAACCCCAACCTAAAAAAAGTTCATTGTTTGATACTCAGCCTTCATTGGTGGTTAACAAATACCCTAGTCATTAGCACCAAGGCATATCTGGACCTACCCCCAAAAACAAGAATCAACCTGGCCTTGCTACTCCATACTTCCCATAACAATGCAGATCTTGAACAAATATTGGCTTTTTGACTTCTAGTCATGAGTACCACCGCAAACTTCCCCTGCCCGACATCACGGGATGCCGCCTTACTCTCCCTGTTTCAAATGAAACCATTTGCACTTGGCTCTTATCTGGCTTCTATGGCTTCTATGGCTTCTATGGGTTTTCCATAGTTGAACAGATGGCCTTCTTCTCTGTTCTGTCCGTTTTAAATCAACCAGGAGGTCAATCACAGCTGTCAAACCTGGACAAGTCCGCCATTCCAACCAACTCGGCTATCAGACCCTCCGAATAAGCTTAGGCTAGGCCTTAACTTAGATGGCGAGAAGTGTATAACCTGAATACCTTAAGCTTCCCCTTGTCAAAGCTTCAGTGACAAACTGGCAGCGGTTTGTCTGTCATTAAATGCCCCTTACCCAGGATTGACTGGCCTGCGGTTGGAGGTTCGGGACGGTGTCATTGCATGACAGAAATCCTTTACAAGGAGTCAGGCATGGACAAACAACATGTAGCCCAGCAAAATATTCCTTGCTACTCTCTTTCATCCTTGGCAGTCCCGGGCAGGCCCGTAAAACCACTTTCTTTAACATCTGCCACTGTATTCTCGTTCAAGTGATCACTCGTTTAATCATTACCGACATTCGAAAAGTTGCGCTTCTCACCATTGTCGCTCTACAGTTCTACAGCCAGTGTGGTGGCGGTGCTTACACCAGAGACACCAAATGTCCCTCCGGTTCCACATGCGTCGAAGCCAGCAAGTGGCACAGCCAATGTATTCCCGATGCCAAAGCTGGCCCCTCTTCTAAGGCTGCTGTCGGGAAGTCCGATGTTGATCTCCCCAGCTTCGAGTTCCCCAGCTTGAGGCTCCTGGTAGCGGCAGCGGCAATCAAAACGGTGGCGGGAACGATCAGTATGCTTGCTTCTCTTCCTTCCATTGTCTCAGCGCCAGCGAAGGAGGCTGGCGAGTCCAGCAAGAAGCCTGTTGAGACCTCCATCATTGACCCCGTAGGTAATCCAACTGAAGCTCCTGTCGCTACTCTTGATGCAAGCTCTGGATCTGGTTCAGGAGCTTCAGGCATCACACGAGCCATGCCAGCATCCAGCGGTGCCAGTGCTGCTGCTACCGCCATCCCTGTTTCTGGTGAATTCGATGGGGAAATGGCATACTATGATCATTCCCGTGAGTTTGGTCTTCTCAGCTTCACCTCTTCTTACTAACATTCTTCAGCGGCCGTATGCTAGGATCAGGTGGAGACCAGCGAGGCTGATGCCATGTCTATTCTCGAGAATGGTGCTACTCTCCGCAATGTTATTATTGGACCTGGTCAAACTGAGGGCCTTGACTGTAAGGGAGCTTGCACTCTTGAAAACTTCTGATTTAGAGACGTTTGTTAAGATGCCATCACTCTAAAGCAAAAGTCCGGCACCTCCACCATCTGTGGAGGAGGTGCTTTTGACGCCGCCGATAAGGTTGTTCAGTTTAACGGCCGCGGCACTTACGAGATCTCCGACTTTCAAGTCGAAGATTATGGCAAGCTTGTGCGATCTTGTGGTAACTGCAAGGATAACTACGGTCCCCGGAATGTTGTTACTGACAACGTTGCTGCTGTCAATGGCGGTGTTCTCTGCGGTAGTAAGTCACATCGGAGACATCATTCCAGCTCGTGACTAACAATTTCTTAGTCAATACTAATTATGGCGACCCTGGCACCACCTCCAACGCTTGCCAGGACTCAGGCAAGAACTGCGACCTTTTCGATAGTAACTCAGACAGCTGTGAACCCTCTAAACTTTCCAGTGGCCCCGATATAACTTCTCTGATACTTGCTAGGTTGTGTTCTCAATATGGGAAGACCTCAATGGGACTTGATGGACGTCAATCTTATGATATCGTATCGTTGCGGATTGCAGTGAATCGAGTTTCCAAAGCCGATCAAGACACATCCATATCTTTGCCTAAAGCAAGTGGGATCCAGCAAAATTGTCGTTGAATCTAGACCAATTGCACTCACAGTGCGTTTAGTTGATCGTAGTGCGCATATCTTCCTGTGAAGGCAATATTCAGTTCGAGACAGCCCGATCAGTGCTAGCGATTCAACTCCAAGACATACTCGACTTGACGTGGCGTTGTTGTCACTGAAAGGGGTCCATCTACTAGGGGCCAACTTTTGTTTTTAGGCAACTCTCTGTTTATTTGTTTATCATCTCTATCTCTCCCATCTTTTCTTTCTCCATTTCGTCCTCGCTTCCTCATCCGACCACCGTGTCACTCCTGGGCCTTGCGCCCGGAGGACTACGCCCCTCAGAAACTTTTTTTTCTTTCGGCCTCTATCAAGAGATCCTGGCGAGTAATCTACAGATCGACGTTGTTCCTCTCATCTTGCAGTTCTTTTGCCTGACTGAGCAAACCTGAGCAACCCAGCACGAGTTAGAGATCTCATCCGGGTCGAAAGAACACAAAAGGACGGGGTCTTTTGGATTTTGTTGATGAACGAATCTACTTCCGTGCTCTCAAAACGATCACATATGATCCGAGATCCCTCCTGAAATCCTTCTGCACTATGGGCGTATTCTACATGTAGAAACGGCCAAAGAACTGTGCCTTGATATAGGGCAGCCTTTTCTTGAACTGCAACCATCAAAAGACTTCAACGGCTTGACTGCGTTCCCGTCTTGTCACCCGGTCTTCAGCGATTTCATGAAGGATGTTCAGATCAATGAAGCACAAGAGGCAATTGACCCTGTTGCAGAATTCGCTTTCGAAGATTCCTTCAAATCTGCCACCAACATCAAAAGCCGCGAACAAGTCCCTTCTTAGCTTCAGAAGCATCGGCAGAGACAAATGCATTCGCGTATGGAGGAGGATGTTGCTTCATTTGCTGCTAGCCCTACCAATTTGGTTGGCAAAAGCTTCAAACGCGGAACCATCATCGTCAACTCCTATCCAAAGCAAAAGATATGACGTGTCTGGCCTTGTTGAGCCCAAAAGCTTGGCGACCCAAAAAGCCTAGTCCAATCTGAAGGATATTCTAGCCCCTAGCAACCGAAGTACGGTAAATTCGAGAATACCAAAAGCGTCCTCGACGTGTACCAATAGACCCTGAAGTTTCAGTCTTATAGATTTGCTAGGTCTTATGCTGCAGTGAGGCCAGAGGTTTGCTTGTCCCTATGGTAAGACTATGGCTCAAGGAAGGAAACCAAATTACAGCGACTCAGACGAAGGTCAGTTATGATGTTTCCTTGAAATAATTCTGTTGCTAAGATGTCTAGGGACCATTCTTGATATCAACGATCTAGAGACACCTCTGTGAAATCTCTCGGACGCTTACTTATTCGCCCAACATCGCCATCGCTGGTCAGGGTATCGCCAAGGTACTGACAGCTACCCAACTCCCCAACTCCCCAGCAAGGCTAGCGAATCTTCGAGTTGCTTGCCTTTCTCCATCAACACAGAAGGTTTGAGTGATGGCTTGAAGCTGATATAAGACCATCAACTTCTGGCCTGATGCACGAATACTGTTTTACCCAGATGCCTGACAACGAAATGCTCTCCATTCAATCGATGCCATTGAAAGTGTGCTGTTCATTAATCTAACATCCGATGGCAGAATATTCATTTGTTTCAAGAGAGTGACGATGAGGTTTTGCTTTACGTAGGGTCGCCAAAGACTCTCGTCCTTCAGATTTCTGCCCAGATGGAAGCACGGTTTCCCAAGACTTATTATCAACAAGCTAACAAACAGATATAGGCAATTTATACAAGACAAAAACTTATTAACAATTCCGCTCAGTGCTAGATTAGGGTAATTACATCTTACATGCTGCAAATAATATTACTAGCCCCAGGCAAAGCTATTAGGTGCCGTCCCTGGTCGCATCAAGTGAAACGGATCACCTTCAATTAAGTCCACGGCATTAGTCAGATTAAGGGTGGTTTTATATAGTAACAGCTCCTACTGCTTGCGCCTTATCCTATTATTGCTCTCTCGGCCACAGTCAGATATCTCCACAAGCTTAAGGATTGCTTAACCATATTACCGGCATAGAAGGCGTACAACGTGGACATGATCGTTCATAAGGCCTGTTGTTCAAATCTTCGCAAGCTTAGGTGTGAGCCTCATAAGAATTTATCTTTCAGAGCGTCTCAGTGCGGTGGTTGGACCGGGGTGACAGTATCAGCCCTAACTTCAGGTCGGTGCATCTAGTGCTTGCACTCGAGGATCGGTACGTTTATTAATCCTACGAGTGTGCGAACCTTCTAATGCCATACAGGAGTGTTTCTCTGTTAGATGATATGAATCTGGAGGCTCGGGACCGGCCTCACATCGTGAAAGGTTTAGACCGACGACTCATTGTACAACTGTTTCCCCTCTGTCTTATGAGCTCCACGTGCACAACGATTTTCTAGCACTTGTCTCCTATTACGACCGCTTTGAATGAAACAAAATATCAATGCTTGGGAAAGCTTTGATCCAGAAGCACCCTTTGGGCTTTTAGTTTCGCTGAGACCAAGACTTGTTCGGCTGATTTCAATAGCCATGTGCGCAGTTCGCAATGACAAAGAGGGTTGACTTCCAGGGAATGTCGTCTTCAATCATGTCTCCCAAGACTGGGTTCACGAAAACATCATATACTCACGCCTGGCAGACTTAAAAGGACAATTCCCAATATCAACCAATCTAATTCCATGTCTCCTCATGCTTCTTATTGCGACCAATGAATCCGAGTTGCATTCAACGCAGTTGATGCTTTGTTAGCACAAAGCCGGATATACCTAGGAGGGGGACCAGACGATGACTTGTCAGTCTAACATCATCTGCATTTCTCGACCGAGTAACTGAGGTGGCAAAATATCTTGTCGTGAAAGAGAGCAGCAGTGAAACATTTCAGGCAATGTAAGTCGCCTGTTTCTTGCCGGAAAATCAGTGTTTGCGTGACACTTGATACTTCGTGGCGTTTACTCCTATGATCTTTCTAAGGACATTGTCGTTAGTCAGGAGGGTATTTCTATGCTGATGCCAAGTCACATTTCAACCGTATTCCCGTACGGCAAAACTCGGCCCTTGGTGCCAGAGCAGCCCGGACATCTTCTAATACCTCCCTTCGCCGAATTCCAGTTTTTGCCTGAGCAGCCCTAGTCCCTTGAAGCCAGGAGACGTTATCTGTCTTCAAAGGCTATCTGCAACTTGACATCAAACATCGCCTTTCGGATAAACCAGATCCAGACTGACCACTGACCAAGATATCTGAAGAGCGCTGTACCCCCGGGCACACGATGACCATTTGCGGCTCTGTCTAGCTCTACCAACAACTGCAGTCAAGAGCAAGAATAAGGTCGCTGATAGCTGGGATGACGACAGCCAAGAACTGTCGGAGTCAGAGGGCCTCGGGTCATATATAGCCAGCATACTTGAGGCTCAGGAGTTGGGCTTGAACAACAAGGATTGGTTGACTGGTCTTGTAGCAGTACGTATCCAGTGAATGTCGCTCAATTCCATTTAGCCTCGGGGCAGAGACGAACGTCTTTGCAAGAGCTTCACGCTCAGTGTGAATTATGATTGACCGCCTAGATATGGCACTATGTAGTGGGCTCACCGGTCCATGTAGTAAGACTTTCATACCTAAGTACTGTGGCCCTCTTGAGGCTCCCAGCCAATGCTTATCCTCCTCATGCTTCCTCGTGTTTTGACCCCCCTACAGTAAATCTTTGTGACGTGTAAGAATAATTGCTTTTTTTTTCCCATGGCAAAAGCCACGATCCCTGCATTGTCCACAAGTGGAGGGGAAACCTGAGTCGCCTGAATGACTCGTTTGAGACACAAAAACTCAGATGGTGCTGAGAGAAATGCCTTGGTTCACTACTAGAGGTTCAACTGAGTCAAAACTATCATCCTTTTTCCGCCTTCGCGGTGAGTCTGCCCCTCCCCCTTTTTCCCCCCTCACATTTTAGACGTTCTGGAAACATGCACGGAATCACCGAAACAGAAACGCCCTGACCTTCTAGAAGACTTTTCTTTTGGCGGGGGGTGTTCAACTAAGGTATACCTAGTAGGTAACCCTAGACCTAACGTAGACCCCCGGTACGCACCCGAAGGTCTGTACCACCTCCATTGGGTGCAGAAACAGTGCTTCCCCCACGCATCTCCCTCCCGTATGCAATCAGGGGCAGGCGATTTGTTTTGTTGTATCGAGATGCTGCACGTAATGAGTGGGATGCAGCAGGGGAACAAGGATAAAGTACGAGGGCCTCAATGGCGTCATTGGTCTTCACAGTCGCTCAACACTTCTTGTTGTGTTCAACCAACCCAGTAAAGATGAACAAAGTCATAATATTGTATAGATTTTTGTATATAATTCAACTCCCCTTTGGGAGGCAATGCTTCTAAACATCCAGAAAGAAAAAAAAACGATTGTGAGCATGCACGTGTTTTCCCCCTTTCCTTTCGATCCAATATGTACTGCAGTATGCTCAACAACCGTGGGTGGTATCTCCTCCAAATCCCTCCATGTAAAACAAGGAAATTGAGATCCATGATTTTGTGTTCAAAAACAGCATTAACAAAAATCATTTGCCATATGAAACAGCCATGCAATGCAAATCTTGTAATGTTCAAAAATACAAACGACAGGGAAGCCTCTCTATAAGCAGAAACCAATAAATGACCGGCCAAACCAATAAACATCCGTCGACGTATATACAACAGGATTTGTGTTCGAGATTGGGGTTTGCACCCCAAGGAGGTGTTCTTTTTGTTGTACACTGCTAGTGATACAGTGCACTGGGGCGAGTCGAGAGAGGGCGTTGGATAAGCTAGAACCGATCCAAAACACCCGTGCTTGGCGTGGCGATGCGCCAATGTTTCTTCTCGGTCGCCATGGAAAAAGGCGCAATCCATGCACCTGGGGGTATAGTCGCTCTATCCTTCGAGCCCATTTCGTTTGACTGAGCGTCTAATAACTACCTGCCAAAACAATGGCACTCCTTCGTGGTCTCTTATGGCGCGTATGAATCAGTCCCCAAACGCCATGTAATCATGATGATTATAAATGATAATGAAAGTCATCAATATAGGTTTCCCAATCACGGCGGCAAATGTCGTCGACTCTATCACTGCCCGTGTGATGAGTTCATCTGCAAATGATGGGGCATAGATCGTGGGTGTCCTTGATCGCCCATCTGATGTGGCATCTGAGGCGGCGCGGCCATAGGAACAGGTCTTGGAGTATGGTAGCCAGGTGCGCTTGTGCCGCTCGAGAAGCTCGAGTTGGTCCTCGGATCGTAGCTGAAAAGATCTCTCTGCAGACCTTCAAGGATGTGCATGTCAGTTCGAAGTGCGCTCGTTGCCGTTGCCGACTGTCGCAAAAACTGGATCGTCTTGTGGAACAGTGTTCGAAGTAGTTCCTCATCTACATAGGTATGAAGGATTGGGTCACGGAATGCAGCTGATAGAATCAACAGGTTACCCCATTGGCTAGAGCGTGGTGGTTAGTTTGAGGCGCATCAGTCCAAGACGAAAGACTTACGCGTGAGCTGTGCCGAAAATATTGGTGATGATCGGCCTCCTATCTCCCAGACCGTGGAAAGCACGGGTGCTTTCAATGAGCGCTTTGATACCCTTCTTAGCYAACKCAACKACTTGAGGATCGATATCGCCATGCGTTCTAGCCTTGGGATGAATAACAGGYGCTGTGATGTCCTGTCGGAATTCGGAGCTGACGCTGGGAAAGTTGGGGCTCGATGCATGGTTCTTGATTGAGTGCGAGAACTGTAGAATCTGTCGGATGAAKGGGCGATAAGTGATCACCTGAGCTCCCCAGTACTTTGCCCGCAGTCTTGCTGCCAGAATATCATCTGCAGGAGGATCATCCTCTCTGAATGCAAAGCTAGGGGCAACCCAATGCATGCCCGAGACAGCGTCAGACACGACGCCGACATTGCGGAACTTATCTTTGCCAGGTTTGGCCGGATCTTCAGGGGCGTAAAACATTCGGTGGATGCTGTTGAGGTGGGTACGCAAGTATAGCTGACCTGGGTAACTATCCAAGATGCGCTGGTTGAAACCTTCCAAGAGACTCATGTTAGGGTGCGGCATGTCATCCTCATATGAGAGCAGTCCTGATGGGGGAAGTTGCATCTCTGCAATGAGATCACTCTCGAGCTGCAGACAAGTCCAGAACGTGAGAGCAAGCTGGTTATACTTGGTTTCCTGGATGAACTCGCTGTTACGCTTGATTCGCCGCATTTTATCTAGGCTCCTGCAATATAGTTAGCCACTCCTGATCTGTGTTTTACCAAAACTCATAGCACTTACGGTCTCATGATGACTTGTAGCTTGTGGCTGGCCCTGTGGATGAAAGCAAAACTCTCCATCGGCCTGCCCAGCTGGCCATGATACAGCCCGGCGAAGATGTTGGCGTACACATTTTTCATATTGTTGTACGCCCCAGTGTGGTTGCCAAGGATATCCGTGGCGTATGCAAAGTACTCCAGGCCAGGAATTACCTCGTAGTTCTTCTTCAAACTGTAGCCAGAGCGGAAAGCACCTGTGCCATGGATAGAGGATCGACGACTATGGATGTTCCGGTCTTGCTCTTTAGGTGATGGCAAACCTGATGAATGGGAATGAGATGAGTACCCTGGCGGAGAGCCTTGATTGGGCGATGGCGGAATGGCTCCATTGCGGAGGGCAGGGCTTCCGTGGGGAAGAGGCTCTGTAGGATGGACGACATCCGGCACGTTATCGCGGTGAAGGCAAACTTTACCCAAAGCCAGAACCGTGAGAACTAGAGCGGTATGGATGGACCGATCTGGTCGACCGATACGTTGTGGCGCCGGTGTGGGTGGCTCGGAGCCATCTGGTCCTGGCGATCGTTTCCTCTTTGAGCCTGCAGCTTCTGGTGTCGAAGAGCCTCCTCCAACGGCGAAGGTGGGCTTCGATGTTTGTGGCTTTGCTGAACGTGGCTGTGATGCAGGAAGGTTATCCAGAAAGTGCCTAACCCAGTAGTCCAGCAGTTTTGGTTGAATGATAGGGTGCATGTTGAGAATGTTTTCCTTAAAACTTTCGACGTACGCCCACACTTTCGGCTCGGAGAAATCAGGATTGCCATCAACCAGAACACCTCCCTTGTATTCCACTTGGTCTGGAGGGCTTAGTCCACCGAGCTGGCCCCAATCAGCCGCGGGCGAAGGAGATGCCATATCGGATGAATCATCGGCCATATCCAAGTTGCCATGGTCGGTAGGTTCTCTAACATGTCGCGAAGGGTGGGAGTCTTCGCCCCGACCATAAACTATCAGAACACCTCGGTTTTGTTCTTGGCTGATGGGATATTCGCTAATGTATCGCACACCTTCGCGCTCAACGTGATGTTTCGTAAGCTCCCGGATGGAAGGCCATTCCAAGAGCAGGCCTGCCAAAGTCGTATGATTGATAGGAATCGCGGGCTCACCAGGGGGGACGGGCGGGCCTGGCTCTACCTCCATCTCATCCTCGGCCATCATACGCAATGGCATAGGCTCTGAAGATGGGTGATCGCGATGGGCGTCATTATAGTACGGGTCCACAGAAGCGCCATTGGCAACGTAAGGCGATGCTGGGGCACGTTTGTACTCGTCCTCCACCGAAGACTCTGTCTTGAGAGCTGATGTCGCAAGATGCTTGGGCAAGAGGGATTCCATTTTGATCAATCTCTGATCAAATCGCCCCAGGTGTGTCATGATCGAGTTAAGCGACGTCTGAACAGAGCCAAGGCCCTCTAGAATGTCGGCTTGAGCTTTGTCCGTCCTGTCAATGATTCTTAGTTTTTCGCTATCAAGCTGATGTGGACCTTTCAAAACCTACGCCTTGGGCACCGGGTCACGGTATTTGCATTCCACGCCTTTTTCCTTGCAGGTTTTACATGGCTTCGTCTCGTCGCACTTGGCCTTCAGCTGCCGGCAGCTATCGCACGCCTATATCCAATTAGAACTTGCGCGCTTCCATATCACAAGCGGCTCGTACCTGAGAAGCTCTCGTGTTCTTCTTCTTAGCTGGGACGGATGATGAATAAACACTATAGAATGGTTCGTGAGGGGTTGAAGGATAACCTCCATGTTGCTCGTAGGGCGTCTGATGGGGCACTGGAGTGGGCGGCGGGAAGCTGGGCGCACGGTAGCCACCCGGTGTTGGGGGCATAGAAGGCGCGCCTTCGTAATTCATGTGTCGCGGTGGGTTGTCTGGGTATGCGCCTGGAGGCGGTGGTGGTGGCAGTGAGGTCGGCGGAAGATGTGGTGTTGACGACATCCCCTCGGGCGCATGGCCCGTCGAGTTGGGTCGGCGTTGATCCTCGGCTGGGTCTCGTTTTATGGGAGGATCTCTTGGACCGTAAGGCGGGTATGGGTGATGCGCTGGATGCGCCGGCGACGGAGGTGGATGTGGGTGCTGCTGCTGAGGGTGCTGCTGTGGTGGTGGGTGTTGGTGCTGCTGTTGCTGTCGATGGTAGTCTTGAACGGGAGGATAGGGCTCTGGCTCATGATGGCGACGATCGGTGTCGTGAAGCGGTTGCGCAGGCGCAGCGTGAGAAGGTGTCGGCGGAGCTGAGGAATGCTCGATGGGTCGAGGAGGGTAATGTTGATACGGGCTCGGAGGAGGATGAGGAGGATGATGTAGAGCGCCGGGCGGAGGCGGAGGCGGTGGTGGAAGTTGATGAGCGTGAGGATGTGGTAGTGATACTCCTTGTTGAGGTGTGCCGACTGGCCACGAAGAGAGGCGTGGACGTTTACTATCTGGAGGTGCTGGATCCATGCTTGAGTACTATATATGTATGGAAGTACTTGCACACATAATCAGGAACAAGGCGAAGAGAAAAGCAGGGACCACGTAGAGGCGGTGGCCATGGATAGGTACAATACAATAGTAGGTAGAATGGGATAGGATAATGGCAGAAGCGAAACAAAAGACGACCCGGGGAGTGAGGTGAAGCTTCCAGCTGCTCTGGAAGCTGGAGGGGCGGATGATAATTGGGCCCTTCAGCAATAGAGGTAGAGGTTGAGAGGCATGGGGGTGGGTGTGTCTGAAACGACTGGGTACAATTACATGTACGTGTACGAAGTACTGCACTGTATGTACCGTACCTGGAGGTGAAAGGTGAAGTTTGGAGAGGTTCAGGTAGGTAGGCAGGCAGGCAGGTATCCGTAGAGAAAGAGATGGGATGCCGAGTAGACTCTTCCAGCCAGCCAGCCCGAGCCCCAGTGACGCGGTGCGGTAGGATCAGCAGTTGGGCAGAGACGAGATGGGGATTCGACAAGCTCTCTCTCGCTCGGTACCTGGGAGATGGACAACGGTGGGGGGCACAGACACAGCGGCGGTAGCGAAAGGACTTTCGAAGGATGGTTGGGATGGCGAAAAAAAGGGACGCGCTCGAGACTGAGAACTGGAGATTGAGGGAAGAAAGGCGCAAATTTGGCGAGCGAACGGATCGATTCTCGGGCAGGTATGATGTCGACTCCAAGTCGAGCGCAATTCTGGGACCGACAGCCTCAAGGCACAAAAGACGGTCTGCCGGGGGTGGGCGGGCCTGGCACAGGCAGTTTTGGAGCCAATTGACGAACCGACCCTGCCGAGTTGACAGTCGGAGGAGGCTAAACAAGGCCAGGGGGTTAAGGAACCTTGATGCTTGGCTGTGACTGGGGGGGATGATGTCGGCGAAGACTCTTCTTTTTCTTTGGCGGACCCCTGCTACCCGTTTTTCTCTTCACCCCTGCACTTAAGCGACTACCTACCTAGAGAACAGAGCAGATTTTCCAGCAAGACGGAAGTAACTGTACCAGTACCTGGAACCGCGAGTTCTGCGTTGCTGGGTGCTACAGTACAGGGAAAAGACTGACGTCGGTCGCTACCCGCTGGCTTGGTTCGGGCTTGGGCTGGTTGGTTTGGTTTGGTTTCTAGTATGTTGTTGTCCTCGCTGCTAGACAGGCCCTCCCTCTCTCCTCTAATAAAGGGACCCTTTTTCTTTGGCTGAGCGAATATTGAAGTACAAGTCCTTCGGTTGGAGACTACCGCATATGGTCAACAAAGCGGGCGGAGGTGTTGCAGTCGCAAAATATGGATGATGTGAGAGCAGATCAAGCAGAAGCACGTAATGGCAAGAACAATGATAGTATGTGTCAGTAAAAGCAAAGAAGCGCGGTAGGCGAACGACTCAACACCGCAACTTTGCTGATACGGTACCCGCGCCGTACTATAATGGATGCTCACGGGTAGCGGACAAAGTGAGAAGTGAAAAATTCAGGACCTTAGGTAAAGTATCTGGCCATGCGACGGACCGCCCAAAAGGTACAAGCTTCAGACGGGAGATGATGGCTGGGTGGAGGTGAACGAGATTGTGGTGGTGCGCTGAGTTGAGTTACAGTGGAGGCCTCGTGGCCGCTGCGTGGGGCCCAACACCTCGGAGGCGTCTAGTAGCGCACGACGGATTTGCTCTACGCAGTGTCCGACTAGCCTGATTCTCACAAAGAGATTTTTTTTTTCTTTTCTGAAACTCCAGTGGACACTTTATTAGCTTGGAAAATCATACAGCTGACTTGACGGTAGGCTCCAGAGGCATTGAGGGCAAATCGCGTTGCACCTACATACGTAACTCCAGCTCGATTCAATCACAGTGACAGTGCACTCGACTCAAGATGTAACGACTCGCCAGTAATGCACAAAGGAACTCTCAGAGTCCCAACACGTCAGAGTTTAGGTTAAGAGTCCCATCCATTATTCCTGGGCTGAATCTCGGTTACTGGAATTCCATTCTCGGTACTAGAGTTCAGTGAAACGTCGAGCGAGAATTAGACGGATAAAGTAAGCTCAAGGTGCTACTGTTGGAGCTCCTGGTCATTCCCGACCAGCTGCAGATCATGGAGAAGAAGGTTTTGCCGGTCCTTGCCTACACATCACGGGCCGTTAGAAGAGGTGAAAGATAACGGAAATCTTGATACCCAACGCCAATGCTAGCCAATGCTGGCCAGCAGTGCCCGGACATGCCGTCTAAGTAAGTACTGAAAAAGGGAGCGGCTGGTCTAAGTGAACGCATGATGGACTATGGGTGTATAAGGTAAGGTAGAGAGTACTGTAAGGTATAGTACTCTGAGGGGTCAAAGTCCCTCAAGTACCTTGCGATAGGTACAGTACCACCAAGACCCTTGACGATCTTTGAAATTTCCTGCGTACCTTACCAGGTAGTCTATCCGTATTCTCGGTACATTCAAGCCCGACAAGTCTCAGATCGCTGTAGTTGTACACAATTGCGCTCTGGTAAATTGCTTCAGTACCTACCTACTACCTTCAAGATGGAGAATTCCCTCAATGCCTAAAGCTCGGGGTCGCTGTGCTCGACGAAGCGAAGGAATACGTAGGCATGTACAGCACGGACAATGATCACCATGACGGGACCTATGCACAATCATTGATCGCAATGCAACAAAAGTCACCAGCAGAGCAGCCCAGTTCAGCCACTGAACAGTGATATCCTGGCCCTCTTCCCTGCAGTGTACGTACCTCCTGCGGAGCAGTCTCTCGGCCACGTGAAAGGTCGCAGGTGACTCTTGTAGCGGGAGCAAGCATCGATATGACGACCAATGATTGGGGTTGCTTTATTCTTCTGAACATGTCGTAACGTCCCGTAGACGGACAGTTTCCGCCTCATGGAAGTGAGGGAGGTTGGCAGGGCACTCCAGAAGTGAAAGTCGCAAACAACCTTTGGCTAACATGGCAGGTGATTGTTTCCATCCATAAATATTACGTTGCTATTATCATCATCATCATCATCATCAATGCGAGGTAGATGAGGTTATCCTCGTTTTAAGCAGAGGCCACTTCTTGTCCAGTGCTTTCCCAACCGCCTCTCACAGACTCAGGTTATTAGCATCCTGTCCAAACCTGCCAGAAACGTCATTTCCTTCCTCTGTCGGACATTAAGTTGTTGACAAACAAACCAGGTCATAAGGAAATATCGACTAAGCAAGCACAAGCCACCTATCGTTCAGTAGGTAGTCACCTGCCGGCAGGTTGCAGCAAACAAGATCGTCGATTTTCGTAATAGAAATAAGACAATATAAAGTAAAAGGAATAATTATGAGACTTCCTGTATAAACTTGAGTCCAGCCTCCTTGTGTAAACAGGACGGCCTGACGGGCGACTTATTAGTGAACGTGATTGATTTATTGACAAGAAGCAAACACGGACGGATCACTTCTGGGGTACGGATACAGGTCAGCCAATCATTATGGTACCTACTGCATCAACAGCCACACGTTACAGCTTATGCTAGTCACTACCCATGGAAAGTCCTTGTCGATCATCTGTCTGTCACCAGTCTCGAATGCAGAATATTGTACCAACATCTTAGTCTTCGGGTCCAAGCTGTTATAGTAGATCTGACTCAATAAAAGGAGAGTCATAATATCAAAGCAGACTGTCCAGTCGTGCAGTGCAGGCTCTGTTTTCTATCTAGCACTCCGTACTGTTCTGTATAAATCGAAACTTCACTTCAGACGGGGTCGACCGTTGACCAACAGTCCATGCAGGTTACTGTACGTTTTGAGTTCGTGCTTCGAAGGAACACTTGGACCTTCACTGTCACAAGCTGTGTCATGATGACGATCTTCAGCAGGACGTGAAGCACTGCCGTGAGGAGAGTATATTCATACAACCCTGATGATCTTCCTCAAGTGCCGATAAGCAGAAACTTGAGCTGAAATAATGTAGTATAACCCGAATGTTCACAGCGTGTCTCATATGACGCTGTATAGGTATTTGGCGAGATTTGATGGACCTCCAAAGGACAGGCGCAGGCACGGCCCCAGGCGCTACAATTTGGATTGACCAGGGTCTTCTATTCTACTACCTCTTCTACGAGTCCTTCCAATATTGGACATGGTTTATTAGATACAGAATCCGCTCAACCCAGCCAGCCCGGGCCATCCTGCGGCTCCTGCGTCTCTTATTAATGAGATTCGCTGAGAGCTAACGTTTATTATGGAATCAGAATGTACCCAGGGCCAGGCGATGACACTGGATGGATCCCTTGAGCCTCGATGCAATCAGACAGATGCGAATTGGCCACTCTAGTGACAATCCAGAAGCTCCTTCGCCCAAGCCCACGCTTTGACCCGTCACACAGCGAGCGAGCAAACGTTTATATTAATCCGGCTACAGAGGTTGGGCCGAAAAGTCTTCACCCGATCGGCAACTACCCCTGCAAACCTTAATAGGGGATTACTACTAAATTTATTAATAATCTTCCTTAAGCGATTTTCTTACTATTTCCTTCCCTTTTAATACTAAAAAAATACTAATTAATAATATTACTACTTAGGCTTTAATAGTAATACTAAAAGTGCCTATTAAAAGAGAAAAAACCTCTTAAGAGATTAAGTTAATAATAGGAATTCCTAGATATATAGTTAACTTAATATATATTAAGGCAATTAGAAAAGGCTTTAAGCCTAATAAGTAGCCTCTATAGATTATTAACTCTTTAATTAAAAATAGAAAGTACTTAAGGTAGCCTTTAAAATATATAAAGGAAAATTAAGACCTAATTATTATTAAGGTTAATATAAATTAATTTAATAAGAAAAAGAATACTATTAATATTATTAGTAAACTTAACTCTTAAGGAATTAAAATCTTAAAGTTAATAGTAAAGAAAATCCTTAAAGCTATAAAATATAAAAAAATAAAGCTAATTAGAAAGCCTAAATTAACTATAGTAATAAAGAAAGAGTGACTTAACTAATATATTACTTACTGTAATTAGACCTTAAAAGATTAAAAGGTAGTAATTTAATTTAATAAGACTTTTATTATCTTTCTTTACTATTAAGGTAGTTATTATATCTAGAGGAAATCTAATAAGCGCTTTATATATAGCTATATTTATAAGTATTAAAAAGGCAGTATTAAATTTATATTTTAAGGCAGTTTTACCTATAATAAAAAGGGTCTTTTTTATTATTAAAGCGCTAAGACTTTAGTAAAAAAGAAAGAAACTACTATAGCTTTAGAGGCAATAAATAAAAAGCTTAAGCTAATTATAAAGGTATAATAAAAGCTTAAAAATAATATAAAAAAGTTAAAGCTTTATAACTTACCTAATTAATAGCCTATATAAAAATAAAAGAAAGAGATTAAAAAGTTTATAAAAGGCTTAAAAGAAGAAATTAATTAATAGTAATATTATTAAGTTATTCTTATTTTATTATTACTTCTTTTTATAAAGAAATATATAGAAAAGAGGCCTAATATAGTTATTTAAAAAGATTAAGCTCTTACTTATATTTATTATATATAGTAGACTTTATATAACTTATATAAAGTCTAGTGCCTTTTTTAGTATTTAAATTTACTTAATTTAAATATAATTAAGCTAGCTTAGCCTTATTTAAAGAGAGTAACTATAAAAAAAAGTGCCTTAAAAAATAGAAAGAAAGCTATTTATAAGTAAGAGGCTATATAGAATAACCTTCTGTAATTAAAGATTAAAAAGTAAATAGAGAGAATTCTTATATATATTAAAAAAGTTATAAAAGTAGAAGGTAGGAATAAATACTTAAAGGGCAGGGATTATCTACTATAAAAATAACTATTTTAAAGTATCGATACTTTTACCTTGCTTTTATTAATTTTAGTGTAGGTAAAGACTTTTTGGCCTAACCTCCGTAGATTTTTTTCAATTACCAGCCTGCCACTTTATTCCTGTTCTTGCTTCGCTTCCAAAGCCAAGCCACGAATGGAAGTCGAAGCACAATCCTCAGCTTCTATGCTCTCGTGCTGACCGACAAAGTGAGATAATGATGGGCTTGGGGTGACCTAAGTCGCCAGCTAATGCGCAACTAACAAGATTGACGCTCCTCTCGACGCATGAATACTTGGTCACGATGAAGCAATGGTCGTCACCGCTTCTTGCTTGTGCCCTTCACCTACCAGTATGTATGGTTGGATGGACGGATGGATGGATACGGTGAATCTCTTCCTCGGCCAGTGGACCCATCTATCGTCACAGGTAGATTTATACGCATGGAGCACGATGCACCCAAAATTGGCTTTCTCCGTAGGACCATACCTACATACATATACGTGATCATGCGTTATCTTGCCCTAATGTTCTTTCAATTTCAATCGTCCCCAAGTAGGGCATCCATGTGGCTGGACAAGCAGAGACTCAGGGCATATTCACATGGTTAATATCACTTACCTACTAATTCATGGACCATCTGTCCCCTAGCCACAAAAAAGCTTCTGGAACATCGGACTGTCTTATCTCCATCTACCAAGGCCCCATTAGCAACTGGGGACGGATGCACATAGTTCACTAATGGACCCTTCGCCGGCTGCCCGATACTACTGGAAAAGGCAATCAGTCTGTAGTGTGTAAGGGCAGTATCCATAGTTTCCTGCACATGAGGTGCATGAGGCTTGGTACAACTATTGCTAAGTTTTTGTGTGTTTCTTTTGGGACATCCCTGACTGTACACGGGTTCATCAAGGGAGGATAGGTTTTGTCGATGAACAGATACAGTATGTAGACTACATGTTACCGCCGGCTCAAAGGCGCGCTGGATCTGACTCGCCGAACGACTCAAGACCGCTTGCTCCGTAATAGCCTCGACCTGGCTGTCAAATCGGCCGAGGAGATCGCACGTATGTACATCTGGAGAGAATCATCCCACAGCCAAGTACTGATGTATCACTACCTGTACCTTGCATGGCACAGGGCCTGGGATTGATCCCCCCTGGATAGCAAAGCCCTTACTGTAACGTCGCCTACTGGCATTCATGGTACTTTCGTCAGTGAGCCTGTCGGACAAGCTGGTTGTACATAGCATCTGCGCTAGGTGGACATTCATGCCCAACATTTGCCTCTCGTCAAACAAGACACAAATTCGATATCGCACCAAAAAGGACATACATACATATGCTCAGGAACACTCCCGTCTCCATGCTTCCAAAACCCAATCATGGTCAGCATGGAGAAGGGTGTGGGCTTAGTTCAACTCGATGGAATACCTAGTTTTCTTGAACGCCACTACTACTCCGTATTATGTGTTACGATCCCTCTATTGAAATGTCACACCAGCTTTTCTGCCTGTCTTCGGTATATCATCCGCTTGGAATCCCCAATTGGTCCAGCGCTGCTTCTCAGGTATTAGATCAAGTTCATGTCACCGTCGAACCATTAGTCTAGAGATTTGATGTTCTTTACTGTGCTGCCTTTGTAGCATCGATCTCAATGTCAATTGCTTAAGGCTTGGGCGACGTCAGAGGGGTGTCAATAATCAGAATGATAGCCCACAGAGGAGCGAAGTACATACCTAAACTCATGTCACGATTAATTATTACTGGTTACCAAGGTTGCTGGCAATTTGCCATCAACCCAGTCGTTGGCGAGCTCAGGTGTCAAACCCTGGTTGAAAACGGTGGGAGATGACCTCCTCTCTTCAGAGCTTTCCAGATCGTCGGGACGACGCTAATGGATCAATAACTCCCTTGGGGTTCGTCTGGGAACGTTGGCGTCGCTGAATGCGACGTCATGTGTATGCGAATGCAGTGAAGCGATGCAGGGGGGATCGCTCCAGACATGGGTAACCGTACATAGGAGTGAGTCCCTACACTGCTGAGCGGACATGATTGTGAACTCATTAGTCAGTATGTCTAAACCAGTAACGTCTCTACTGTAGGGGACTCACTCTACCTTACTGTAAGGTTCGAGAGGCGGTGCGATACGGTACGGTACCATAGGCGCACGTAGTGGGTACAGTTACATATGTAGACGTACGTGGGTGTAGTCTAGAATGAGACAAGCCACCACACACCGACAAACCACGACGGGCACCGACAACATGGAACTGGGTCAAGCTGACCTCTCAGAGCCGTCACCGACTGCGCAGCAACAGGGGGTAGAAAACGACTGGAGGAAAAAGCAAAAAGACCACGGCAACGAGTCAGTCGCGGCTCGTCGGCGTCTCCAAGTGACCCGGAGGTTATTAAACACAACACAGTTCACAACTTGAAAGTTTAAGAGGCTCGGAGCCGCCTGCGGGCCGGTGCGGACGCGGAATCGGCTTCTTCACTTTCCGTCCGTACGCTACATAGTAGTAGACTGGCCTTGTTCACTTAAAGCCATCACATCGTGTCGTAGATACTCGCGGTGCAGTAATGGAGCAGCGCTAGAACAAAACAAGTGCAAGACGGTGATCCCCAGTCGTATTGGATCTAAAAGTATCCCCATAGGGGCAAATCTTTCTTCAGACGACGAGCCACGCACCACATTTACTTGTCTCTCTCCCTCTCTCTCTCTCCCTTACGCCAATCAGGATATGCTAGTCTAGCCGTTTCGTGAAGCTCGTTCATTTCTATGACAGAGTAACGTAGAGATACAGATTACAGATGATCCTCCGACAACTTAATGACACCTCGCTTATTCCTATGTGTTATTCTTGGTTGCCCTGAAACCTTCTTGGAGCTTCGCTGCCCTTGCTTGAAACTCAGCAAAGCAGGGGGCGGCCAATTCTTGAATCGAATCGAGACCCATTCAAGCCGCTGAAGGCTGAGACATTGCAGGTGCCGTGTCCATGTCGTCGGTGACAGTAGACGTACGTCGTCGCTTCAGCATGTCATTGTCTTCCTTGCTCGGCCGCCAGGCCCAAGATGGCTCCGCGCCGCGTGTGGGATTTACCAGTGTTCACCACTCAACACTCATCAATCACCAGTTGTTCCTCTTGGCTGGTAAATAAACCTGAATCGTTATTGGGGGTAACGTTGGGGGGCTTGTTTACAATGCGAGTTGTGTGTGGTCTCTTGGTGTTGGTGGCCCCCACAGTTTTCAAGTCTACGTTGTTACCCTACATTTCATGGCTACGACATAGGTTCGCAAACCCATACCTATTCCAGTGATAGCAGCTATTAGGCGCATTGCACCGTCTTTTCTTCGTTGTTCTAGAAGACGCACTTTTATTGTGACCTATCGACTTTGTTCAGCCACCCCGAATACACTCCTGGTATGTATTGACGCCTTCAGTTATCAGCCGGGCATCAAGACTAACTCCGTATAACCTAGCTTGTACATAGAATCATCACAGTTCGACGGTGATCCAGCTTCCATTATGATAACCCCTCAGATGCATCTGTCTAAGTAGGTATGGCAATAGCAACCCCAGTTCTCATGTAGCATTGATCTGGCTTACTCCAAGCGCTGAAACATCAATGGCTGAAATACACTTGCCTACCTAGGTCCCAGTATCTCAGCTACAGAATGTGTTCACAAGTTCACTACCCTACGCGATATGCAGGTCATCAATTACTAGTATATCAGTATAATACTAGGGCTGAGTTGCTTTCTATACAACCCAACGAGGTTATGTTATCGTGCGCCAATATGTAACCGGAGCTCCAAATCATGGTTGAAATGGAGCTCATAATCCGAAAGCGTGAACGGAGTTTCCTGTGCCGCCGGTAGATTTCCTTGCTAGGGACTCTCACCTGGAATCTAGTATCAATACTTGGATAAAGGCAAAACCATGTCTCAGAGTCAAATAAGACGAACCATGCCACTATAATAGACGGGTGCTATCAGTCCAGGTACCCGACGCCATGCTTATGGAGGGGGACAGATACTGGGACGCGGATCTCAATCGCCATATGCACTCTGGCTGAGGTACGATATTTCATACTATGTATGCTCCACGGTTGACTTGCAAGTATATGTATCATCACCCGCACCATGTTACTGCAAGTCACGAGAGACAATTTACACACCGATGCGGGGAAAGTATATCGTTGGCACCAGTCACAAAAGTTGCATAGCGGAGTACATTACTCCGTACATCGCGTTGTTATGATCAGCAACCACATGACCCTGAGATAATGCCTAACACGTGCAAACTGATGCCAGTAGAGGGCGCAATAGCGCGGGACGAGAGATTGATATCAGGCCATCTAGAAGGGTCCGAGCGGTGGACCAAGGTCAAGATCGTTCTATCAACCAAAACATATCAACACATGAGGGTAGACGCTCGCTGCTGAATCCTGATGTCTATACTTCAAGCGCAGATTTTGCAACGATGTGCTTCAGCGTGTGCGTCTCTGTGTGTTCGTGCTCAACAACGAAACAGATAGCAAGAGTAAGAGTAAGATGAGATGCCATATCAGTCCACACGGACCACGCGACGACGTAGCCAGGCCAAGGTTGCAGGGCCAGATTGATCGTATGCTACCTTACTTCGGCCGCCTTTTGTTTCCTGCCATTTAACTCGTCACAGCTATACGAAGTCCTGGCTATGATACCTGTACCACCCATTTCAGTGTCCGGAGCATGAGCGAACAGCTACAGCAGTGTTCATGGCATGGCTTACACACACACATACACACATACATACATACATGGTCAAGGATCTCGGGTGAGGTCGCGTGGCGCGCCAGCAGCCCACAACGCGGCTGTTTTCACCGTTTCTGGCTATGTCGCTGAACCTAGTGCCACGAACCGAGATTGAAGAGACCATGATGATATGATAGCGATAGCACTCTGTCGCAAGCCATTCGTGTGATCCGAACCATACTGAAAGCGACCTTCTGCTGATGGCCTCTAGATGATTCGTGTTTATCTTGTTGATGGGATTGAGGCTTGCTAGCTGATACACGCAGTGCACGCACCAGTTCCAGTTCCAGTTCCAGTTCCAGAGTCCTTAGCATCCAATACACAGGAAAAGAAAAACTTTATGCCGATCATGAGCTGGAGGGGTTGGGAAGTGTACAAGTACCTATGTAATAGCTTTTGAGGACCTTGGCCCAGAAGCTTTGCCGGGCGCATGAGCGTAAAATGAGCTGGTCTTTTGTTCACAACAGTGTATATCATCATGTCGAGATTGAGAAACATCATAGCCTCGCGAAACCTTCTCCGAGATAACCTGAGCAACTAGACTCGACCTCGACAGCCCTATGATATCGCTCCTTTGAGGTCAATTCTACATCATCATCGTCAAGCGTTGAAGTCGCCGATAAAAGGTCTGTGCTAGGTACTCTGAAAGCTGAGGCTTACTTCGTTCCACGTACCGTTCTTGGCCGAGGCGGAAGTAGATTGCCTCTTTTTGTTTCACGTTCAGGGTCAAGATGACCTGTCTCTTCGGTCTATAAGTTCAAGAGTTAATTTGGCTGTACTATGTACAACGACTGCGGCCGTTGAGTACAAGAACATCGTCACAAAGATGTCGTTGGCAGTCGGTCCTTTTGCTCTATTGATTTCAATTGGCGTTTGCGGCCGGAGGTTAGGAAACAATCGGTGACGACGAAGTGCTGGTACGTATGTCGAATTTCACGACAGGGATACTTTGTTCCAGTAATGCGAACGGATCGACGAGACATCTTGATAAGATTGACTGACTTCCATTTTCTGAAACGGAAATTTCGTTGCTGGGGGGCCAGTTCTGCCAGCGTGATGACTGCCAAGCTGTTCCACTGAGCTTCAGGCTGAACTGTAGGTCTGGGGATGGGCCGATGGATTCAGCATCTGGTAGATCTGGTATGAAAAAGGCAGCTTCATAAATAGGCAGCAATCAAAGAAACTGGAAGCTACAATCGCGTTACCCAAGAATCTGGTTCATGCCAGCAAGCCTAGTCAGGCTGGAACACGATAATGATTCTTTCATTTCGTAACTGACGGCTGAACCTGCAAGGCAAAGGTCGAAATAACGAATCTGCTCCTGATATCCATTTTTCTTCGGGGTTTCGCCTATCCTGGTCTGGGTGGCATAGTTGCGTGACAGTTGTGATCAAAGATTTCCTAATGTCACCCATGCGTCGTCTCGTACTTCAAGGCCATTTTGCCTCTTCAAACAAGGCCCCTTTGCACAAGTCGGTTCCTCGGCGCGAAGATGCGACTCGGGTGTATGATGATCCTGTTCGCGAAAGCTCATCGCCTTCCCAATGTGAGCTGTTGACGTTATCTTTTGTGTAACCAAACCGATGCTACCTGCCCATGCCGCCATAGTTACGCAGCTATAGGTAGGTGAGAAGGGAAGTTGATAGGCCAGCCCCATGTTTCGTGTCTTTGGCTGACAATTGACGCGAGGTATATGCCAGCTGCCGGTATAAGCAAGTATGAATACGCTATGTTTATTCCACCACTGAGGTTAAGTGATTGCAAAGTGCACGACTTTCCGGTTCGTTTGTCAGAGTTTTGGTAAAATCCAAGCTTCAAGCTCAGACTTGCAACGCCATCCATCCATATATGCCCGTTGTCTGGTGCAACAGGTGATACTATCTGAAAATGCGTTCCCTAACGGGGTTTGTCGTCCAGGCAAACTCCCCCCTTGGAGAGCTTGGACAAACATGGTATGCAAATGATGGCCCACACCGCCCCCTCAAGCTGTACAGTCGTTCAATGTTGGAGAATAACCCCGTGTCATTCAGCGTCACTTTCGGCGATCTTTCGCCGCTTAGGACGTCCCCGCAAGGAGATGTCATGATGCCCAACGAGCCGGGTCTCATCTTGGACTGGCTCGTATGCGTCGACAGGACCGTCATCTGCACCCTCAGTGAAGACTAGGTCGCCTCGTCGACCAAGGACCTCCTTGCCAGCTTCCTCTAGGAGGATACCAAATGCCAAGAGAGCTGTCTCATCCATGCTCCGTTCAGTAATGTTTCGGCTCTCCGGAGGTTGGCGCTCGCGGTTTCTGACGCTGTAGAAGGCACTGGTGTAAGCGTGAATGGCTTTGAGGAGGTCACTATCTGGCAGGACACCCTGTCCTCCACAGGGGAGGTCATTTTCATGAGCGTAATAGATGTCGTGCTCCAAGTAACGCACGGGTGCATCTTTCCGCCTGAATAGGATTTCGTCAGGAGCTAAAGGGATATCCTTTGTGGAGTATCTGATTGCCTTGGGGCGACGAGGTGTATACTGTAACTCTTCCGGTTCCATTACGGGACCTTGGTCATGTGAGACTTTGCCTGGGTTATGTGAGCTTCAAATCGGACGATCATAGGAGAGCTTAATACCCGCTACAGCATCATAGACAGTTGCATGTCTGCGTTTTGATCCCTTGCTGGGATCCTGCTCGGTAGCCACAGGATCTCGGTTGGAGGAGACGCCACTTTGATGTAAAGATGCTATACGTGAGTCGTTCTTTGAGATGTCCATGATGTGCAATGAAAAGCTAGGTTGGAGGTTGGAGGTTGATGTTTGATCTGTTGCTCTCTACTGTTTCAGGGTGAAAAAAATATCGAGATTCTCAGACACTCGAGATATGCGCACAGAAGCATTGTTTGTTGCGCAATGTCAAGGATGTTGAGTGAGGTACAATAGAAGATCAGAGCGGAATGGATAACGAGTTCGAAAGGTCAGGTACCTAGACAGTTTGATGCTTGTTGTCAATGTTAAGTTGAGGCTACCTACCTAATGAAGATGGAAAGTTTGGGTGGTCAATTGTGGGGTAGAGATAGGGTAGGTGCCTAAGTAGGTAGTAGCGAGTGGTCCCTTCAAACAAGCACGCCTTGCAGCTGACATCACCACCGGCTCCAGGCTGAAACCACATTCCACAAGCTGCAAGATTGAGATTACTGCCGTTGTTCAGTGCCTTACATTGTTTTGGTTTATAATTCAATTTGAAAATTGTCTTCAAACTGTCATTGCCCTGGCACAGATGAATGCAGTCCAACCTTCTCGCTCGTGAAACGGGCGATCTCCGCCATCAAGACTTTACTCGGTCCATCACTTCTGAACTCCTACGTTCTTTTGCGCCAGCTCCTCAGCACCGCTTCAATGGCGAGAGAACGTCCAGGCATAGCCCTACGGATGTAGGCGAGCGTGTGCACAATTTAAGAGCACATGGCGCAGGCGTTAACACACTCGCCCTTGAGAAGTTCGATGGACGTATCCTCCTCTCTGGGGGGGCCGAAGGAGGCATCAAGGTCTGGAATTTGGAAGACGCTGAAAACCCCAACAAGTTGCACACTTTCCGCCCCGTGAGCAGCATAGCCAGGTCCACGAGAGAGGGGTCTTCTCTTGGGCATAGTCATGGTGTCACTCACGTTGCCTTTTATCCTTTCGATCCGGATGCTTTTCTTTCAAGTTCTTACGACAAGAAGCTGAAGCTATGGGCGACTCAGCGTTGCACTCTATCGGCTACCTTTGACCTGAACGCAACTATCTATTCACACTCCACCAGCCCTGTAGCAGATCATCTTATTGTGGCGTGTGCCACGCAAAACCCAGCAGTTCGGCTGGTGGATTTGAAATCAGGGTCCGCTGTACAAGCTCTTGTAGCACATGGCGGCCCTGTTTTGTCAACTGCATGGAGTCCGCGCCACGAGCATGTTCTTGTCAGTGGCCACGCAGATGGGAAAGTCAGAATATGGGACATTCGTCGTTCTGGTGGTGTTGTGGCGCTGCTCGACCAGGAAGATTCATTGGGAATCGTTCACAAAATGAAACATCTCAGTGCCACAGGGATGGATTCCAGTCAGATCCCACACTTCCGTGCCTCGGCACAGGCGCACGATGATGCAGTAAATGGTTTGCAGTGGACCGACGATGGGAAATACATCATCTCAGCTGG
Organism: Fusarium mangiferae; assembly: GCF_900044065.1. Lineage (NCBI taxonomy): Eukaryota > Fungi > Ascomycota > Sordariomycetes > Hypocreales > Nectriaceae > Fusarium > Fusarium mangiferae. Next base: position 2,204,482 of record NW_024573925.1, read on the forward strand.
TCTCGACCGTCGCATTCGTGTTTGGGACGCCGCCACGGGGGCTAATACTCTCGCCAGTTTTGGCTCTCTTATTCAGAATCAACACGCGAAGACAGCAAGTATTTTGGTTTCTCCGGCGCATCTCACAAGTGGCAATAGTCTTCTATTCTGGCCAAATGATCAGGAAATTCTTATCCTCGATCTTCATGATGGCCATATTGTGACACGGCTCCGGAGCCCGGGCGTGACGAACCCTATAAGGCCACGAGGGGGCGAGATGGGAAGAAACAGAATCACTAGTATAGTTTGGCGCGCATCAGGGGGGACGGGACGCCCAGTTGGTCCTATTATGGGTGGCGGCAACTCGGTTGGGGCCGTATATAGCTCCCACATGGATGGGAAAATTCGAGCTTGGGCACCCCAAATACCTGGACCTGAGGATGTCGCCGCGGAAGAAGAGATGCATGAGGAAGAGGAGGCTAAACAGAAGAAGAGAAAGGCTGTCGACGATGCATACAGAAGTCTTATGGGCAAGAAGATCACCTTTACGTAGTGTAGTTATCATGTCCGAGCCTGCGCCTCTGTGTGTTAGTAGATTTTCAAGTGCCCAAAATATGGTATCAAAGACGAAGTCTAACATGTCGCAAATACGGTTCTGGAAGCTAGTGATATACGCTGCAGAGCCAATGATAAGGACAGTCCCCAACGCCACTCATATGCCCTATTCGCTAAAGGAGCCCAGTATCCATCACAGCACAATAACAACCAGGCATATCCATCCGTCGGGGTATGAGGCTTCCCGCATCAGCTCCTCTAAGGGTGCATCAAATGGTACCCCAGCTCCGTGCATCACCACCTTGGCGAGAATAGGATCTCGGCTGCTTGGGAATAGCCCTGGCAACATCTCTTTGAGAGCCTGGCCCAGGATTTTAGGGCGGCGGTCTGAACCTGTCGCTGGGACAAGAGACTGGATGACTTTGAAGGTGGCCTGCTCGGAAGACGCTTGTGACGATGAGTCCGAGGCGGTGGTAGGGATGTAGACGCGAATGGGGACATGTTTGAGTGCTGTTGGTGCGTTGAGTAGATGGTTATTGATACGGTTGAAGGACGTTTGGTCATTGTCTATGACGGCGTTCCAAAGTTGGGTGGTGTTGTCTTTTGACATTTTCATGATTTGGTTTGCATTGCCATTGCGGATGAAGTCAGCCTTAGCGAGTCAGCTCTGCGTTATTGTGAGATGAGCAATTCCAGATTTCCGATGCGAACACACACCAAGAACATGTATTTGGCTGCAGGCTCTCGTGTAGCATATGAAACTCACCTCCTTCACGCAGTTGAGAAAAGTATCCGCAATATCCCAGCCCACTCCATCATTCACGGTCAACCTCCACGGCAGGCGGGGTTGATACAGGTCTACCAGCAATCCCACAGCCAGGTTCCTCAACTGTACATCTTCAAAGTGGAAACTGGAGCAGGGCGAGTTGAAGAAAACCGACAGTCTTGGGATGAGAAGAGCCAGGTAGCTGAAGCGCGGAATACTAGTGATGAAAGGCGTTGTCGGTGAGGCTGGATGGGTTATGTGCAGCGGAATCCGGGCGTTCCATAAAGCTTGTGGGATGGAAGAGGACATTATGACGAGAGCATGGTGAGGGGAGTGAGATGCTCGGTGAAAGTGTTGGTTTGGTGAGTCAAATCATAGTACCTGGCGGCGAGTCTGCGATGCTCGGTGCCTGCCTACCTACCTATGTGTAGGGTAGGACTCGCTCATGTGATTATTAAGCGGGCGACCTTATTAGTATGACACCTTTCAGTCACGTTGAATTGTGAATAACCTGCGCATGGGGGGGATCATGGCAAACGATCAATGGTGGCATTGTTTTCAAATAAAAACGGTTTGCAAGTTACTATAGTGGTTTGTATACCCTCAAGTCTAAAGCCTTCGTGATTGTTCTGGCTAAAATAGTTGTGAGGAATGCAGGCAAGCACATGACTGACGGTTAAATCTGGAACCAAAGTGAAACCTACTCTACAGTTTCGGTTCATGAGACATCCATCTGTCTCATTAAAGTGTGGGAGAGAACAAGAACAGCCAATGTATCCTCTCTCAGTGTCGCCTCATTATACAAGTTGGTTGTAAGCACACTGATTTCATTACATGGAGCATTGCCCAATCATGCTAGAAAACTACGAGCCTCATATCTGTCGTCACCCCATCACCAACGACGAAGCATTCGAAACGTCCAAGTACAGAAAACAGGCTTGTGGTTCCGTTCAAACAGCGTCACGTCGTATACAGCTTGTCTAGCTATGATAAGTCAAGGCGCTACCGATCAGCAACAGACTCTTGAAAGTTATGATCGTTTCGTCAGCCTAGAGGTTGCATGGGGTTAGGCAACGTCAAGGTTCTACTGAATCACCAAATTCTGGTTTATTCGTGAGGTCGTCACGAAATAAGAGCCTTGGACGATGCAAGCGGCTCAAGGGTAGCCCTCTTGGCATGATGCGTGGCACGATTGGCGGCATCTCGGCACCTGAAGCTATGATTTCTTCCAAGACTCAGAAGCTCAGTAATTGCCCAGTCGGGCTGAAAAAAAAAAAGGAAAAAAAAAGGGCCTTGGCCTGCGACATCATTTTTGTTTCAGAACAGAGAAGTGGTCCTTGTCGGGCTGCGATACAAGGTGAGGACTGTCGAACGGCAGATGTTCACACTCACCACACCTTAGCTGAAGCCTGGTCCGCATGACCTCATCTGGCAACTCGTTGTGCTGGTGACCTGTTATGAGCCACGGTAGACGTGTCAAAGAGCTTCAGAGCCAAGGAAACGGTCTCAAACAGGCTTCATTGGATTTAATTTTCTGTCGAGGGAGGGGCGTCATCGTCATGTGGTAGAGAGACCCGTGAGTTGTATTGCTGAATTGCTAGATATCTAGTATCTAGATAAATAAGGAGCCTCGTCCCAAGGCTGCTGCTTGTGAGGAGAATACAGATAGAACAGCATAAACCTCAACTTCGAGCAGAGTATTACAACCCTTCTACATCAAACCCCTCCTACAAAGTAGCCATGGCTCTCGATCGTGTCGTCAGCTTGATTCTGCGTGCTGCAGAGCTGGTATTTGCAGCCATCGTTGCAGGCGTCAATGGCGAATACCTGCACAATGCCCGCGGCGCAAGCTCATGGCAGCTCGGCCGGTTCATCTACACTGAAGTCGTTGCCGCGCTGGGAATATTGTTCTCTCTGCTGCTCCTCATTCCATTCTCGAGCACTTTTGTTCACTGGCCTCTGGACATCTTCATGTCCATCAACTGGTGGATCGTCTTTGGTCTGCTCGTCGATGTAAGTCACAGCCTTGTTTGATACTCTACTCTACTCTCGGTAGTTGTACATGCACTAACGGCACTCAAAAAGCTCATTGGAAACTCTTGCGGCCGTGTATTTGACTGGGACAATGTGCATCCAGTTCACGGAGATCAGTGTGGGAAGACCAAGGCCGTGATCGCCTTTAGCTTCCTGTCGGCACTTCTCTGGCTTGTTTCGGCTCTCGTGGGCTTCTTCTGGGTGCGCCGACGTGAGCGTACCGTTGCCCGTGCTGAGGCGGCTCACCATAACCGCCGCCGGGGCCCCTGGTTCCGCAGCCGTGTCTAAGGGCAGATGCAGTTAGGTGTGAAGCACACCAGCTGTGCTGAAGAACCTCCGGGAGGGTAGGGTTACTGGCTACTGCTAGTGAGGCAGAGCAAGATATCAGTTGGCGATTTGTTGGCCTTGGTGACATGATTGGATTGCGTGGAACATTCCGAAATGCCGTGTCGGGTGGGAACTAATACGTGAGATGGGTGGATGATTTCCTTGTTTTTCTTTTTGTTGTTGTTTGAGTTGGAACTTGGCGTTGGACAAGGCAAAGTAAGCAATGTGAAGCTGAGCGGATCTGGATACCCTTTGATACGATTGATGGCCACAACAAGTCCATACTGTGCTCACTTATTACTTAGGTACTGACTGAAATTAATTAATGTATACTTTGCTGCTATCTTTGTCTCGTCTATGTACTAGTCGATCAACGTGGGTACATTTGGTATTGTAGTGGATGAGACTGCAATAATTGGATGCTTTTGATGTATTTCGACGTCATTTGTACGAATGCAAAGAAGATTTCAAATATGGATCAATGGAGAACAGTGTCATGATCTGCAACTAAAAATGGACGATGGAATCTGATTTGAAGTCCCTGATGTCTGTTATCCATATTGTACGCGCAGCACAGTATACGGCACCTACCATACAGTCCATACATGGGATGGGTGAGATTTGGTCACAAGCCTCTTCTTACCCGTTTGATCATCCTCTGGCCGACCTGATTATCACGCAGGAGACGTGCCTAACCGCGTCAACTGTTACTGTCCGTCTTGTTTCCATGATCATCGAGATCTACGACCAGAAATAACCCTAGTCCCGTCCTAGGCACAGGGGCAGGGTACGAGGTTGACTACAAGCCGCACTGCCAGAACACATGTCTATCGGAAAACTGGCGAACAGGAACAAAAGCCACCATGGCAAGCAAGCATCCCGCATAACAGAGCTTCCTTCGTCTGCACGACTCAGCGCTGGATATTCCCGTCGCTGTGGGACCTCGTGATCCTGGTTTTAGCCGTGTCACAGAGGTTCTAGAGCGGCCTTGGCCAGAAAGAAAGCTCTTGGCCCAGCGGATTCAAGGCCCGGAGAGGCATCAATGCTGTCATAAGTCGATTTCTTTGTCTCGTTGGACCGGAAAAACGGCCTTTCTCTTGGCGTCATTTTGCTCAAGGTAAGGTAGGTAGTAGGTTGCCTTGGTGGCTAGTGGGACCAGCTGCCAACTTTGAACCTGTGAGCGCGGGGTAGCTTGGTTTGAGAGCTGGGGGTGGCCTGTCTGGACAAAAAACACCAGAGCTCGCTTCCACCGTGAACCGCGCTAAAAGTGTCGCTAGATCTCGCCGTTTTCTGTCACCTTCCGGGGTAGCTGACGCCACGCATCACAGCCATGATACACGCCACACGCCACAGGCTCTAGCTTTGCATCATCTTCTTGTAGATCTCACTTTCAAGCCACGGAGCCCCTTCGTCATTCCCTTTTCACATCCCGTCTCCTGCTCCACAACATGAGCTTGGCGCATTGGAAGAGCAGGAAATCCGATGTTCGATGCTTGTTACGTTTGTTGCTTTCCTAGCTTTCTTCCTCTGGTGCTTCTGCCCTACGAGTCGTCAACGTCATATCTCGCGTGGCATGACGTTAGATTGTCCCTGCAAACAAGCCTTCACCAATCGTCGCCAAGCTCAGGGCTAGACTCCTCCAAAGATCGGAGTAAATGCTATGACGCAGAATGAGGTCGGTGGAGGGGTGAAGCGAGAGAGGAGAGAGGAACGACGAGACAGGCCGAGCGAGATCTGAGGATCGAAAGAGTTTGGGCCTGCCAGGTTTGCTGAGGATGGCATCGAGATTGAGGCTCCCGGGATGACAATCTTCAACTATATAAGATTCACCGGATCTCTCCTCGAAACTATCTTTTCTTCTCATCATCAAACAACAGCATTCAAAGATACCCAAAGCATCTTCACTCTGACTCAACTTCCACACACCATCTTCAAGATACCCAATCACTTCAGAACAACTACTTAAAAACTACATTCATCATGTCTGGTCTCATCAACAAAGTCAAGGACGCTATCCATTCCGACAAGGACAAGTCCCACGAGCACCCTGCTGGAGACCATCGTGCGAACCATGGCACTACAACCGCTGGTGGCCTGGGATCTTCCACCCACAACACTGGCACAGCTGGTGGCTTGACTGGAGGCTCTACCTACTCTGAGAACATGCCTGGTCACACCACCGGACGCACTGAGAACCTGCCTGGCCATACCACTGCTGGCGGCCTTGGCTCTCATTCTTCAGGGCTTCCCGAAGGCACCGCGGGACCACACGGAAGCCGCCTTGCCAATGCGGCTGACCCAAAGGTGGACAGCGATCTTGACGGTTCACGACGTGTTGGTGGTTCCAACACTTATGGACAGACTGCTACTGGAACTTCGGGTCTTTCAAGCCACGGCGCAGGTGCTCATGGTGGCATTGGTGGTACATCTGCTGGTTACAGCACTGGTCCTGGTAACACTGCTGGACCCCATTCCAGTGATATGGCCAACAAGCTTGATCCGAAGGTGGATAGTGATCTTGACGGATCTCGACGACTTGGCGGTTCCAACACCCACGGCCACCAGGGCGGTCTCGGCGGCAGCACTGGCACTTATGGCCAGACAACTACTGGCACTTCAGGCTTCTCCAGCCACGGTGCTGGCGCTCACGGCCCCACTGGCACTCACACCGGCACTCACACCGGCACCCACACTGGCACCCACACCGGCTTGGGCGGAACTGGCTCTACCGGTACATACGGTTCTACCGCCGGCACCGGCCCTGGTCCTGCTCCGAAAACCGCGGGACCACATTCTAGCGACATGGCCAACAAACTTGATCCTCGTGTGGATAGCGACCTTGACGGTAGCAAAACAGTTGGCCAGGAGAAGACTTTCCAGCAGTCGTAAGTCTTTCCAGCGACCTGTCCCGGTACCCCCTGCAACGACTCCTTTTTTTTGACACCAATTTTCTCCAACAGCAACAACTTCGCCGGCCGGGATCCCACCGATGCTACACAGGTTCCTCCTTCTGTCCTGCAAAAGCATGTTCCCACTGAGATCGCTCATGATGATCCTCACAGCGATCATAGCCGACGGCACAGCAGCACTCACCAGGAGACTCACCGGGGTCTGTAAATAGGAACTGAGGGCTTAATGATGATTTATGGATATGTATAGCAGCATTTCTTTAATGAAATATTAATGAATTATCTTGCGTGACAAATATGATCGTGTGTATCTTGCAGTATCCGAGTGATGTGTTTGGGTTACGTGGCGCATACAATCAACGAGGTAAACAGAATTGCCGATATGAAATCGGACAACAAGTTGAGTATTTTTTAACATGTGAATGGTGGAAAAGAATAGCTAACGCTTTGTAAAATCAACGCATACTTAAATTTAACCATTTGGACTACATCTTCTAAACCATACAGAATCTTTGCTTTCTTCGACAGTGTATATATTCACTATGAAAGATCTTTAATAGTCCCCCTGCCGATGTTATCAGAACCGCTCACTGAGTCGCATATTACGCTGATCCTGAATTGTCAAAAGCACGTCCGATGTCGGATCTAGTGCCACATTCTTCATGGAAGCCAAGTATCGCGATCGCCTCGCCCCTGATAGCACCCTCACAGTTTGAGTCAGGGTAGGAGCTTCTCGTCACCCCCTGCTTCTCGTCACCTAGAGATAGTATGGAGAATGGTAAAAATAAGATGCCATAAACTTCAAGATCATCGTCCTGTGGTTCCCACGAAGAGAAGATATCCGGCCAGACCACAGCTAGGATAGGTGTATCAAGAAGTGCGAGTGCACGATTATCAACCATCTCTTGCTCTTCGGCGGCGGCACCAGCTAGCAAGGCAACAGTGCGATGCTCGGCACCCATGAAGTAGGTCGAGGCCTTGTTGGGACCGGGTCACTCGTCAGGGTCGATCCCACCCACGTTCTTGTATGTCAGGTCCCGATAACCGAAACGCGTATCCACGAGGTAATCTGCGTATGGGTTCTTGAACTGATTGAGATTGGCAAGAATATCGGGCCAAGTGCGATTGAATGTTACTTCCTGGAAGAACCATGCCTTAAGGAGCCCCATGCTTTTCTTGAGCTGGCTACTCACAGCAAAAGTGATGTTGTGCGTGGTAGAAGGGTACCGTTTGATGTTGCGCTTGAACTCCAAGCTATCGATGACAAAGAGCTTTGACCAGTCAACATCGATCCGAAGACTGCGCACTTTCTCGGCTATCAAGTGGATGTGGTTGGCAAATTCTTCAGCTTTTCACCAAGAGTATCGAAATCCTTGACATGGTTCGCGAACTCTGAGATGTCCATAGCATTCAACATGCAGAAGTGTGCGAGAGAGTTAATGTCATCCGCATCGATGCTGTTGAGGGGGATCGCAGCAACAATGTAGTCAAGAGGGACGATCAGGTCCATGAAAGGCACAGATCGACGACCATGGCGGATGGTGAACTTGAAATGCGTGTGTGGCTGACGATAATTTCCGACTGTGATATCAAGATGCACAACTAGGCCAGCACAAGGTCCGACACCAAAGCGTGCGACGGTACCAGCATGGAAGCCAGGGAGGAGCTGGCCATGAACACTGAGGAGAAGATGGAACCAGCCAGTGGCTTGAGCCTTCATGCTGAACGTGGTTTCGTTGTTTCTTGTTCTCGGTCAACCGGCCGATATCAAGTCCATGCAGGGCAGGTCTGAGAGGCTTTTCGAAGGATGGGTGTTCCATGAGCACAGCACATACAGACATACGTCGCTTGCAGCCAGTCTGTGGAACTCGAATTTTTTGACGTGCGTCTTTGACAATCTGCACAATCAGATCTCCGATCTTTTTGGCGCTCAACACACAGTTTTTTGTGAGTTGTATATATTGAAGCTTGGACGGCGGCAATGATCCATGAGATCGTCTCTCATAATTGCCTGGAGACACGCGGCTTTCATCTCCGGATCCTCGGGAGGAGGGGGATAGTGATACATCGGAACATCGCGAGAGAATCACGAGCGGTTGACATCAGATGCTGAAGCAGAGTAAAACAGAGTGGTTATAGAGTGATTATAGAGTAAAGCAGAGTGATAGTGATGCACAGTAAAGATTTGCGTTGTGAAATTATATATAAACGCGAGCGATGATGATGCGCGGGTGAGGAGAAGAGGAGAGGCGAAGAAGCAAGAGGAACGCGGTTTTAAACAACGCGGTGCTCAGGCAACGTGAAGGTGAGAGAATGCTGAAGGCTTCGGTGTGTGACACTGTTGGGCAGCTGGCGGCTGTTAGCAGGTGTATAAAAAAATCCGGCCGTCAACCCCTGAGGACTTCCTCAGGGGAGGGTGTAATTGACGACCGGCGAGGAACTCTCATACATCACATCCGAATGCACGCACTGGTTATCGTAATATGGCATCTTAAGGCGTTTTGGGGTGCTGCGTTGCTTTGGCGAAGCTATTCGAACATTGTGTCTCTGCTTCGTCCAGTCTCGGCATCTGACGTACTGTATGTTCCTGATGGAAATGATGGGGGATGGCGGTGCATGCTTGGTTCGGATACAGCTGCTGCTCAGTTTATTCCTCCAGAAAAAAGGAATTGAAAATGAGAGAAAGCAGTACCGCTGTAGATTATATATAGGGGTTTGGCTCGAATTTGACAAAAGAGAAATATGTGACCTTGCAGTACCTAGATAGGATCAGATGTGTGAGGAAAGATTACCCGGGTGGTAAACTGCGGGAGCATAAGTTTATCATAAGACTCATCATAAGTTCATTATAGGTTTATGATAAGTTTATGATAAGTTTATCCTAAGGCTCATCCTAAGACTCACCCTTAGCGAAAGCATTTGCCCCGACCGACGTTGGGGTTGTGGTGCTCAACAACGATGTGACGAGGGCTCGAACATTGTCTCCAATCCCAAAGATTGGAGGTCTCGCTGTGACCGGTCAACAGATTTCGGAAATTGGTGGGGGGGAATGGTCGGCAGACAACCAAAACTTGCTCTTTGTAGGTTTGCTCGGAGCGGTCTTGAATCGGCGATGCGAAGATGGACATTGAGGCAGGCCGATTCTCATCAATCATAACCGCGGGCTGGAGTGGGAGGCGGCCTTCATGTTCGCTCCAGAGTTTGGGACCGAAAGAAAGTCCATACCCGTCATATTGGATGAGCCGCTCCCCTGAGAAATTGCCATAATCTGGGTATAGTCTGGGCTATCGACAATAGACCGAAGGCCATCAATTGAGTTTGGTGTGGCATTCTTTCGATTAGAGCGTACAACCCACACTCGAGGTCACGGCGACTCCCGGTCGGAAGGACGCGGTAGCTCGACGGCAGAGTGGTGTCATCACAGATGTCAAATGAATGAGCGCTAGTGATGTGATCCTGTTCAAGTTTATCAGCACCAGGACCAACAGCCAGGTGAGAGACAGCTGAACAGAAGGAAGCTTCTGAGCACGTGTCGTCATCATCGACGTCCAACCAGCCAGTGGACTCAGGCTTATCGGAGGTGACAGACTCAGGCTTGTCGGAGGTAACAGGATCAGACTCAACAGCAAACAGTGAGCTTGGGTTCATGCTGCCGAGTCTCGCCAACACCGCCAGAAACGATAGCAGTTACGAGCTTCATGGCAGTGGTAGTCTTTCCTGAGTCAGGACCACCAGTGACAAACGCATAGGTAACCATATGGAGTCTCCTTGAGGCTTTCCACTAGAGTTTTAACCTCATCATCAAATTTTCCTTCAAGGTAAGCACGAGTGAGGCCAGGAAACCTGATGTGAAAGTTAAGTATCTGAGGCTCAGTGGAAGTTATGACTACACTTCCAGAAGCCACCAACAACAGTCTCATCAACTGCTTCAGCGCGAGCATTGATGTTGGTGATCGCATCGCACTCGGTACGCGCTGTTGTATCATCAGGGCGGTGGTACAAATTGACCTCAATTCCAGGATGATTTGGCACGGCAATAGTCGCAGGAACCTGGGTCTTGGTTTCCTTGTCATCATAGCCGGCAGTAAACAGACCATTGAGGAAATTGTGGATTTGCCCAGATGGTATCAAAGTCCTCATTTGGAAGTCTAGGTAGGTAGGGCTTCGAGAAGCCTGGGGGCCAGTTGACCTGTCTACCGGTATGCAGATAGTAGACCGCCAGGTTGGAATGCGTACCGGGAGGGAGGGGCAGAGCAATTGCGAGAAACGCATGTCCTCTATCCGAGCGAGCCTCAGAGACGGCCATGGTGGAATTCTCACGAACCCAAGTGCTCAGACGTCTGTACCAGACGTGATCGTCTTCCCATGTCTGGCGTCGAAGCTCTACCGCCAGTGTCTCAGCAGTCGTTGCACGTTGAACAGAAGGAGGCTGATCTAGTAGATCGATAACAGCCTTGGTAGATAGGCCCTTGAGGAGATGGTAGATAGGCTCAGTGGCTGTTTCAACGAATGCTTGCAGACATTTCTCTTCTAATATGGCCATTTCTCCTTATTGGGCGGGTGGTTGGCGAGCTGATGATAGTCAAGCAGAATGAATAATGTATATGTATATATAAAATGCTCCGAAACTTGCTAAGATGAAGTCAGATGGAGAGGACCCCCTGGATTATATACTAAGAATGTTTCCTCCTTGCATACTTTTGTGTTTGTGGGGAGGTGTGTTGCTGGTTATGACTATGCCACGACATCAAATTGATCCTTTTGATGGCCGTCGGGGTATTAGGATGAGATTGTCTTTGTGAAAACTGGCTACCTAGAAACAAGCAAAGCCCTTTTATCGTTTTATGAAGAGTTCCTTCCTCTTCGCAACTTCAATATCCGTGAGGTGTTGACGCCTCTCACTTGTTAACATCTCCACCAAACTGCCCAGCACCCCCCAACCCCCACCCCCGATTGACTACTGACCAAAAGGGCTTCAAGGCTGTGTTCCCTAGTTGCGCTCGTGGGTTTGGGACGCTCTGTGTCTGCTAGTCAAGGAGGGCGAGACTTTTAATGCTGTCGTCGAAGCTGCCCAGCTGGCCGAAAACTTGTCACTCGCAGTGCAGGCTCAGTGGCAATTTGCTTGCTCCATATACATCGGTGATATCCAACAACTCCCGCCCATCGCTGTTACCGTCGACCAGCAGGATTTCAAAGCAGTCATCTCTCTACAGAGAAAGACCATCCTCTTCCATCGAATGGAGAACGCAGGACAAATTCATTTCCGATTGCGCCGAAACTACCGTGCATACGTCCACTCACATGAATTGGCTCAGAACATGTTCTACCGCGACCTCAGGGGGCAAGAAAACAGCGAACCTTACTGTGGGGGGTCAAAATAAACTTAGCAAAAGTCATCCTAAACTTAGGCTATATTACCCTAAGTCTTATTATTACTTAGGATCGATTCATTTGGTCGGCTATTTCAACGTCCCGTAGGATCGAGGTCCTGTGTTTTCTTTCCTCCCCTGGGGCGACCAAATGACATTGGCGAATCGTAGCAACACCCCGGCCACTCGAATCTTCATGAACTGGGTAGACAAACAATTTGTACGCTTCCATACCAAGTCATCCACCATCCTAATTCGCCCCGGCAGCTGTTCGGAGACAGTCTGTGGCACCTCATACTACAATGAGGGCTACGCCAACTTCGTCATCCAGCTGATTATCCAGTTTTCCACAGGCAAATCCCATCCATGTGCGAGACGCGTCGCGAAGAGCTTCGGTTCTTGTCCTCACAGCTTATGCTTCGCAGAAGAACAAATACCAGTACTTGTTGGATAAGGTTACAGCCGCTGAACTTCCCAAGTCACTCGTCGATGTTCGTACCATTATTGATGACTCTTTCAGTCCCGAGGCTGACTAAGTCTTTATCGATCTCATTTGAAGATCTCGGTCGCAGTTCATAAGAACCAAGTTCAAGAAGCAGATCCCGATCTCTCCTGGCGTATGGCAGCCAAAACTGCCTTCTTTAGCCGTGCGAGCTTCAGTGATCTATCCTGAGAACTGTCAACTATGGTGTGGATGATGACTACATGCCAGACCAGGAAGATGATCGTGATGATGACTCTGATGGAACTGGCCGCCTTTAAGTTGCACGCCAGTCCAATACTGATAAAAGATCACAAGCTGCAACTATCGAAGACGACGTCTCGAGCCATTTCAACGACATTGGTTCTGACGAGGAGTTCCTGACATACAGTACTGTCCTTGTCAAATCCAGTCATGCCCACAAGGCGGTGATCCTCAGAGAACTCGAGAAACTCTGTATGATCGAGTGGGCTCAAGAGGCAAATAAAACACCCCTGGTTTCGCGGGCGACGACAGAAGAGCACAAATCATAATTATTCTCAAGGATCTCCATGAAAGTGACCAGCCCCAGAGTCTACGAATTGGATTGTCCATCTTCGTGCGGAGGTGCAAATGAAACTTGATACTTTCGGCTCAACTCGCTTAAATATACAGTTGTATGGATGGCACTCTGGATGTTGACAGATGCTTCTCAAGTGTCTTCATGGGGCTGCCTGTCGATGACATTGTTGATTCGACCTGACAACGCTGAAGAGTCCAAGGGTGGAAACAGCATCTCAAACCCCGCCAATGCCAAGGCCAACTTCACGGTGCAGCTCGTCGTCCAGCTCTATCGAGATGCAGCTCTCGTCGACGCTCGTGACTTCTCCAAGCGCGCGTCTGTTCTCATCCTGGCTCCATACAAAGAACAGAAACGTCTGTATGATCTCTTGCTGCGACAATTGACCGAGGCCGAAGTCCCTAAGGATCTGGTTGAAGTCCAAACTGTTGACGACTCACCCAGTCATGAAGCGGATGTCGTCATCCTCGACTTGGTGCGCACCGTAAAGAAGGGTTTCATCAACGAGGCCCCTCGCATGAGTGCCGCTACGACTCGCGCTCGTCTTGGCTAATCCGCGATTGGTCCGGGCAAGAGGACTCCCCTTGAGTGGCCCTTGAACCACCTCGTTGCTTTCCTCGAGGAACGAAGTGCAGTCATCGATCTCAGGGACCGCTGCCGTTGGTACTTTATGTGCAAGAACTGCTGTCAGCCCGGTCACATCGCTACCGAGTGCAAATTCAAGCCGAAGTGTGTTCGGTGCGATGGAGCATCCCATGCGACTCGCAACTGTCCTCGCGCGGAGGAGGACGCGATCTCGACATCCGCATCCGAACCGATCACTGCTGACGATGGCATTCAGCGAGATGTTCTCAACCCTCCACGTGTCAACTTCTCCGACTCGAAGCGATCCAAGAAGAACAGCACCACTCGTGAGGAAGCGTTTGCTAGGCCCGACAAACACAAGGACGCTATGCGCAAGGCCTTTCGCAATGCTATGCGAGGGCTTCGTAAGGTCAAGAAGGACCAAGACGTCCAGGATGCTGAGACTGACGAGCATGATCAGGCGGGCGACGATGGAGCTGACGATGGTGTCTGGTAAAGGGCAGATGGACTGTCATGATATGTATGAGTTTTTTTTTTTTTTTTTTTTTTTTTTTTTTTTTTTTTTTTTTTTTTTTTTTTTTTTTGCATATTGTACACGTAGTGCTTCATCTCCTGACTATGATGTACAAACGCCATGCATGGTAGGCAAGGCATGTATTTGCCTATGCCACTTGAGATGACAGCAGTCAGTATTATGGTCTTGGAATTTATAGTCGTTAACAACCCTTTGATTCTCAATGCTACCCGAAGTGATATTCCCATTCCCGAAATGAGTGCTGCCCCATTTTGTCGTTCCTGTGAAATTGCCCAAAACACCAAATGACGGAACCCGATTTCGACCCATTTCCTTTTAACCGGAAGCATGATATCGCAAAGAAACAAAACCCAGCAAACAGAAGGAAGAAAACAGCAAACAGAAAACAGAAAAAGAAATCCGAGTCTCAAATCTCAAATGTGGTCAGTTTCCCTGTAATACCAACCAATAAACCCATTTCCCAGTCATGTCAAACCCAGCATTCGTTAGTATCAGAAACTTCAAGTGAAGGGGACTGCAAGTGATCAAGGAGCGGCCATTCTCTGCGCGCACATCGCTCCATATGCCTCAATCTTCGCGATTGTGGCATCGTCGACATCCCGGATCAGCAGCTTCGCCATAAGGCCCCTGAGCAGATGTACGCCACCGAGCCGGAAGGCTGAGCCCTTTGCCTTAGCCGCAGCGAACTTTCGTAGCATGGAGCGACCCGTAGCGATAGTAAGGTCGCGGTTGGAAGACTTCATTGCGTTCCCCCAGTATAAATCGTGTCTGAACTTGGCTTCGAATTCGGCTTGAGTCATGTCCCAGTCAGGCTGGAGTTTAACCTAGTCAAAGGCACCGATCTTTCCTTTCGCATCTTTCCAGCTGAACTGCAGAGAAAACGCCTTGTTAATAGTAACAGTGTAATATGCCGGTTGACCTTTCTTGCGAGCTTCGTCTTGCTTGAGTAGTTCACCGTGCCATTCGCTGGCCCTTCTCTGGCCCTTGTTACCCCTGGAATGGATCAGACAAATAAGAATCGGCCAAGGTATGCTGCCAGACTTCATTAGGGGTGCTAGATCGAGACTCACGGTCGCGTTGGCGGCTTAGATGATGTTTTGCGTTTATCCAAGTCCAAGTCCTCCTGCCAGACGCCGGCTAGCGCTCCAATCCGGATTATCGCGGGAGAGCGAGGTTCAGCAGGAAAATAGATGGGGTTCATATCCGAAGGATCCTAAAAGCCATAAATTTATGATCGCCTTAGGATAGCCTTGGGACAGCTTTATCATAAATATTGTATGATGTTTCTGCTCCACCTTCTGAACTGAATGGCAGATTTGATGGCAAATAGAGTTAGATACTGTTGCATGTTTGCAAACTCTCTGTTCTAAAGGAGGACGCGAGCGACAAACTTGTCGGGGCACTGCTTTATGCTTGACGCAGTTGACGGCGAAGGCATCGGGATCTTTCCTCATCTCGTTCCAGGCTGCGATAGCCCCCTACCAAGTTTGCTTGTCAGCGTGCGCGATGTCACGAGCAAGCTCAGAGAGACATGTAAAGACACGCACCGGATGGCTGTTTTTCAAATTGGCGAGCTCTGAAGGTATCGAGATGGTGAGCCATTGCCACGTCGACTCTAGAGGCGATAGAGTAACCCCGGGTCTGAGTCACAACAGGCTCCGCGTCGATCACACGTCAGAGATTGCCAGACTCTTGTTTCCGGCAGGCTGCAGGCAAGCACCTTGTCAGGGCGGGCCCTGGATGTTCGGCGAGCAGCATCGTCTGCCAGCTTGTTCTGGCCTGCAGTCCAAGCAAACTTTGCAGTAATAGGAGTGGATTCGAGCCCAACTGGCCAACCTTGGACTGTAACTTCGGTGCCTTCTGGTACCCGTTAGGCGCCGGGTTGTTGTACTTCGTGATGGGAACCACAGTTGGTTCATTGACCGGATCATTGATGCCAGGAACGCCAAAGCCCTTGTTGCCATGGACATGCTGGAAAAGATCGAGAACCTGTTGAGCGACAGCGGATGTCTTGGCCATTTTCGTGTCGCTGTTGCGCCAAGCAGAGGAGGCTTTCTCTTCAGCGGCACGGAAGACGTGATGATATTGCGAGTGATATGGCCAACCTGCTTTGAAGGGTACATCGATTGAGAGTTCTCGGGATGAGTTTTGCATCCCATTCCGGAAATACATGAGCACTTACCAAGTATCAGTATGATCCATTGTTCTCATTGCGATTCTGTTAGTTCACCTTTGAGCTTCTCCAGGTGACGGAATCGATCAGAGCAGCATGTTTTCTGCTGCTTGTAATGACTTGTCGTATCATATGCTGTAGACGAATAGCCTGCTGGGGACTCGCTTCCCTGTCATCATCCGCATAGCATGCGCAAAGATATTCTGAAGGTTTCTGGAGAAGACAACACCAAAATCATACGATCTCTCCGCTTGGATTTATCGAGAAACTACTCCGCATCATATAAAGCGTGCAAGAGCTAAGAGCCCCCCTTTCGTGCTAGATCAGATAGTGCTCTTGAAGCGTTTCGAGGAAATCCTACCATCGAAATTGAGTATCGCCTCAGCGAGGCATTACCGCATCAACAATTCTTCATGGACCACAAAAAGCTCCTGTCCAGTAAATCCCCCACTGCCGAGTGCAAAAGGTCTCTGCTCCAGGTACGAGTTTCGAAGGATCTTTATGCCGTCCTCAAAAGGTCCACGGCAACGAGGACGCTGGATGTTTTGCTTTGAGAGATCAGTCCATAAATAGAGAAAAGAAAAGATATGAACAAGTGAGAATATATCAGAGGCCAAAATAAAAAGAAGAAAGTGGGGAAGAAGTGGCCTCGTAAAGTTAGGGGGCATTTGCTTGCCAGCGATACAACATGGCAAATATGTTATTCCAATAACTACTAGGTTGGTCCTTTCCCTTGCTTACCTGCCTGGGACCCGGAGCATAAGAAAACTTCTGACTTTGAGCACGGCCTGACCTTGGGGATAAAGCCATTGAAAGATGGTCGGTCTCTTGAGGGATAAATGTGGTTACATATGCCCATGGCAAACAGATACAGTACTCAAAACACATACACATACAAGAAACTGAATGTGATGAAACCAAATCGGATATCTAGGCGCGGTGTGCACCAGAGTGAATAAGTCGTATGGCGTAGATATAGCGATTCCATGAATATCAACCTCACACATCTAACGTTCAATCTTTCGGCCGCTCTTCCAAGCGCAAGCCTAGGCCTCGTACTAAGTTCACATCCAAATACTCCCATTTTAATCCGCCGTAACGCCACGCGCAATGCAAACTGAGCCCAGCAACCTCGGGATATAATACCACACGCTTCGTGCCTGTCCATTAGAGCGTCCCGACCATTAGGCTCTCAAGCATACCCCCGGTTTGGCATGCTACCTGGGCTCTCTCCACCTCGACCCTAACTCGGCGGTGTAAAGTCCTAAAGCCTTCATGCAGCTCTGCTGAACCACCCACGAACTCTGCGTAGAGCTCGAGAAGATGGAGACCGACTTCTACGCAGACGCTAACATAACGGGGGTCGCAGATGTGACTGCAAACCCATTTCAATATGGGCTGAACTGTGTGCTCGTCTCGAGACTCCAAGGCATCTTGGAGAGCGCTGCGATGGCGGAGGGCCAGGAGTAGGGTGAGCACGTTGAGGGGGGAATGCTCAGGTGAGTCTTTGTCGAGGACTTGATCGAGTGCACGCGCATATCGAGCATGTCGCAGGTCACTCTGCCACGGGCGCTCTTTTTTCTTGTACGTGCGAGACTCGTTGGCGATGACAACATCGGCCCCCTCGCCAACCATATCCAACTTCTTTGCAGCAGTAACTCTCCTCTTCCGCTTCTTACGTTTGGCGTCATGGGCTTCAATGGTCCCAGCAACCAGAGCAGCCATTTCCTTCTCCCGTTCGGCTTCTCTGTTGGCCTCGGCTCCGGTGAGGCGGGTTCGCACACTAAGAACACCGGACTGCATACCAACTGCTAGATGTCGGTCGCTTGAATCGGTATCATCACTGGACGGGATAACCTTGACAGACAGGACGGGAGATTGATACTTGGTGCTCGAGACAACGTTCCATCCAGTCGTTTCGAAGACTTTAACATGACCCTCAAGGCCACCACTGACAAGTCGTCGGCCATTGGACGCGAGGCTGAGAGAAGTGACTGTCTTCTGGTGGTTGGTAATCATGTGCAGAGGGCGTGCGGCAACAAGGTCGAGAACGCTGATCGATTCACCCGCAGCTGCAAGCACTGCGGTTCCGGTAGGCATAGACAGCACGTGTTCAATAGGCGCAGCGTGCTTGAAAGTCATGACCGCACTGTTGCTTCCTGCCCTGGGGTCCCAAAGCTTGACGGTCGAGTCGTAGCTTCCGGAGACAATCATGTTGGACATAGTGCCAGGCATGAAGTTCGCACATCGAACGTAGTCTGAGTGACCAACAAATGTAGTGGTCGGGTCGTTGCTTGGGAGATCCCAAAGTCGCACAGTTTTGTCGTCGCTTGCGCTCAGCAAGGTCGTCAGCTCAGTCGGTGAGAACTTGGTTGTCCAGACTGGCTGCTTATGCTGCGTCCATGTCTTGAGGATCGCCCTAGAATTGACATCGAAGACTTGAATCTTTCCCGTATCATCACCAGCCGCCAGTACCCTTCCATCTTTCCTGATCTCACCGCTACGTGCAACGTCGCCGAAGCGTGTAATAGTCTTTTGAAGCTTGCGCGTCCGATTTGAGTAGATCTGAATGCGTGTGCCTGTGGTGACTGCGAAAGAATCGTTATTGGCCGAGATGTGAACGACGGGATACGATGTTGGTGACGGGATCAGAAGTTGGTTCTTGAAGGTCTTCCAGTATCGTTGTTCCGCAGTGATTGGCGTAGGGCCCGAAGGCAGCTTAAGCTGTGGCAGAGGTCCCACCTGAGCAGCCATTGTCGAGTATCGCGATGACGGGCTTTCACTGTGGTGGTGTTTAGATTTCAACTGCCTCGAAGGTCGCTATGATTTTTTTTCAGAACCTGATAAGATAAAGAATTCTGATGGCTTAGGTACCTAGGTACTTGAGAGCTTTTGCTAACCCCTTTTGGTTAACATCGTTTACCTAGCGTCAGCTCCACTGCTCGTAGACCCATACAATTAATTCTCTTTTGAGACTATCCCCTGACAAAAAACGCCCAAGTACATGCAGTGAAGATACGTTGTCAACTAAAAGAGAGAACGTAAGTAAGTAACTAAAGGTATTATAGATATCGTACCTTGGGTACCCTGAGGTGTTTTTTATGGAGCTTCAGCAGGAAATCCATCATCAGACTTTGTCATATCATGTGGCTAGCCTAGTCCTTGTGCTTGGCAGCGAGGGCGACCATCGAATGAAATAAATCTAATGGTATATATGAGAATTGGTTTCTAATTTTGAACAATTTTCTCAATATGAATGCACAAGACTCCAACGTTACCTTACGCACCCTCCCAAGTGTTGCCTTATTCCAACGCCGAAATCATTACCACCGTGGATATAATATTATACATTCCCTCTAGGTCTCGTTACCTTTGTTGAACTAATATCCTCCCCTGCGTCGGGACCTGCCTGTCCCAATATCAATTCGCTGCATCTCCTGCACTAATGCTAACTCCTGTCCTGTGCCGTTGGCACCGCTCATCATGGGCAGAGGAATCTTGGCTGGAATGGGAGGACCACCATATGCACCCCGATTCTCATCTTCAAAGTCCCATGTTCCTGCACGGGGTAGGCCGCGAAGTGAAGCATTTCCATATGGAGCCCTCTCCTGGTAATTATCCTTAGAAATTGGAGCCAGTGGACTAGAGGCTGCTGGGGAGTTGCCAGCCGAAGTGCGGTTAGTGCGCTTCTGAAGACGTGTGCGACCAGCCTGTGGAGGTGTGCGTGGTTCGTCGGAGAATGAATAAGACGGGTTGACAGCGGACATCGAATGACGCCCACTTCGAGGTGGCCTTCGAGTGCTTGGAGGCATTGGTTGTGCCCCTGATAACGGAGGTCGCGAGCGTGTTTCGGTGGGGGTAGACTCCGGTTGCTTCTTCTCCGGTTCAGGGGCCCATGTCTCCATAGGAAGATGGTCAGAAGGATCAATCTCCCGTCCGTCGTATGTGATGATTTTCTTTGGCTCCTCGTCCAAGAAATCCGGTGATGGGCTTGCTCCGTCTTTGGACGAAACAAGGCTGGGGTTCAATGCATCATATGAGTCAGGTCCAAAAGGTATATCTGACTTTCTCCTCTGATCTTCAAGCTGTGGCGCAGGACTGACCGATTTACGCTTGATCCTGTGCTGTGTGTTGGGGCTTGTGCGTGGGTCGGGCGACATGGCGCGAGGTTTCACCATTTGTTGCTCCGGCGGGTTGTAAGTGATTGCCCGTCGGTTGTACGGCTGAACAGCATAAGAATGCTCGGGTGGCGGCTGGTTATATTCCTGGAACGACTCGTTCCTCGGGCGTCCTCGAGGTGGCGTGTGCATGCTGGACATGCTCTGAGAATGCTGCCTTCGGTCATGCCGGCGGTCCTCATATATGAGATCTGTCAATTCTTGAGACTGGTTTGCATCCAAACCCGGCACGAGAGCTGCTGGGAGAGGTGGCGGGGCATAGTTATGTGGGTTTTGCCTATGCGCGACAGTCATGTCAGTCGAGTGGCTTTGGTAATGGCCTTGGCCATTCTGGGGATAATAGGAATTATCTCCAGCGTTTCTCGAATAGCCTCGACCATGAGATGGTGACACTGTCACCTGCCAGTCCTCAGGATTGTGGTAATCTTGGGGGGCGTGCGATGGCGAGTAATCGTCCCGGAATGGGGCCGAAGCAGGAACAGGAGATCGCCGCAGGACGAGAGGTGCAGGGCTGGGGTTGTCATCGAAGCAAAGCTCATCGGAACGCTGGAACTGTGAGCCATTTTGGGCAAAGTTCTGACCAGGTGGACCTGAGGCTTCAGGGACATCTTCAACTGTGGGCTGCATAGATCTGTAATGAGGATCATAACTGGCGTCATAAGAGCTATGTCTCGGTAAGCCATCATAGGTGTTTGTGTTTAGCGGGGTGGATTGATTAGCAGCCGGGGCTGAATCATATGCCCGAAATGCCGGGCGTCCAGGATAAGCCACCATTGACTGTCTCTGAGCTTCATGTCTCAAAACGTCATGTCTCATCTGTGGCATCTTGTTTGGTGACGTATCGAAGCTTCCTCTTGGCACAAGTTCCCGGCCTGTGCTGTTGTGTCTGCTCCTGTGGGCGGGTGGTGGTGGAGGACGCTCATTCTCTACTGGCGAGTACTGCCTGAGATCATCCGTTAATGGCGGAGGCTGCTGATAGGAGTCCTGTTGGGGAGAGTAATGGCCTCGAGGATCCATCTGATCTGGTTGAGGAGAGTATTGAACTCGAGGGTCCATCAGCTCTTGTTGCGGTGTATATCTTGAGCTATACTCCCGCTCATCGTATTGCTGGTGAGCTCCCTCGTAAGGAATCATCGACCTCCGCGACTGGCGGGGTGCCTCACGATTTGGCGTTATATACTCCTGTGGGACAGACCCATGTGGAGATGGGGGATATTGCTCCGTGTGACGGCGCGATGAGTGGGACGGCGGTGTGTTGTACTCGACAGCTTGCAAAGGGGACTGTGTTGGGACAAAGCTTCCTGAGTGTGAGGCTTGTTTGCCGTGAGTTCGTACAGGCGTGCGGTGATCAGGGCCATTAGGTGTTGCTGCAGGCGCCGCCAGGGGTGCTGCTTGGGGTGCTGTTGTTGGAGCTGGAACAGGGGCTGGGGGAGTCACAGCTGGAGCCTCACCAGTAACAGGATCGGACGGCAAAGGACGTCTCTTAACGGGTGTTCTTTGCTTAACGGATCCCTGGTCGGGTTCGCTGGGTGCTATCTGCTTTTGTTTCGGTGCGGGCTTGTCGGGCTTTGGTCGAGTATCGTAGAAAGTAATTTCGACTCGAATCTCTCCAGCGTATTTGCCTTTGCAAGTTAATGTTTGCCAGAAGTCATTTTGGCCGCCCCCGGGCACGATGATTCCTCTGAGGTCTATCCAGGACTCTCCAATCAAGTCTGTCCGCTTATCGTCTGTGAAGATGGATAGCTTGAGTTGGTAGTAATCCGGGCAGTCATGGACTGTGAAACGAAGTTCTTGATCCCTGTTGCACCGATCAGTCTTAACTTGCCTTCGATTAGCTCCGCGGTGCTGCTAGATCTTACCATTTTGGTGTTTGTCCACCTCTGACATCTGTCGTCGTCTTTCTGGCTTCTTTTCCTAATCTGGCTGCGCAGTAAGGGTCCTGCTTTCCGATCGTCTTGCGATTTGGCAAGTTCTTGGCCCGATCGACGATAGCGACCAGGGTTCCAATCTCTGGGCCGTCCACCGCAATGTCGGCAAAGATGCCCGCAGTGTGCGCTGCGCTCATAAGATTCTTGACCTTGGCTGCCATTACAGCTATGCGCACCGGCGCCCGAGAGAGATAGCAGTGGAGGGTTAAAGAATGAGGTGGTTGCTAAATCCAGGCCGGGTTTGTTTGTTTACATGAACAATTGCTACTATCGACCAAAGATAGGTAGCTTGATTTGGGTAGCTCGAAAGTTGGTTGGGTTGGTATCAGGAACGACTAATGGACTAGCGCAAAGCAAAGGTGACGCCTGGTAGATAAATTGAATCGAACAAAGATATCGGAAAGACCAGCAAATAAAGAGTTGAGAATGTGAAGGGTAAGGTTTGAAAGACCAGAAGGCGTTGACTGGCAGAACCAGGCGAGGCTAGAAGGAATTCGAGAATGAGGTGGAATTAAACTTTCGAATAGTGAACTTTCCGCTCCGGAGTGTTTGGGTTGGGGTATGAAATTAATCGAGTTAAGACTGGAAAACAAAACAGGCCGAGTAATGTAGCTAGAAGCGATGACGGAATGATAGATAGAGCTGCTCGCGACCAGAAACCGCACCAAACCGAATTGCTCTTGAGAACCTGAGCAATCCAGAATGTTGTAGAGGAGCTGTGAGGTTAGTAAGCCCTTGGGGTTCAAGAGAGTGTGTGTTGAGAGCAAGAGAAGGAAGAAATCTTCTCTCTCTGTGACAAATGAACAGGAACGCGATGAAGCAGGTTATCAAGACGTTGTATACGTCTGTCTTGCGTGTGGTTGGGGGCCGAAAGCGGTAGTCGAGTGGGGCTCTGTGGAACAATTCGAGTGGAGCCTCTGGCGGGAGGCTGGGCTTGGGCTGGAAACGGGGAGGCTGGTGCAACTGCTGCAGGGGGTGAATCTGCCCCTAGAGCCGCTTATTCGCCAGACACCTCTGGGGGATTTACAGGGAATCTATGCCCAGATTAACAGGGGAGTTCTAAAGTTTTGGCGCGTCCAGGGGATTGGGTCCTTGGCAGTTGTTGATAGTGACAATTGGATGGCGGATGGCAAGCAGAGACGGTGAGGTCGCGTCATGATAGGGCAAAGTCTACAGGTATCAATGCAATGCAATGCAATGCTGTCCAAGTCGATGTCTCTTCCGACCTCCCGCTCTCATCCGATTCAGGGGATCATGGATCATTCAGGGACGGAATGACTGAGGTGAAGTGGCTCCCGTGCCTTGGACAATCCAGGAACAGGCACGAAGACGGGCAGACCCAATGGTTCCAACTGAATACGTTACCTAGCTCGCCTCGCCCTAGGAGGGACCATTCGAGCTGAACTCATGATCCTCCAATGGCTGCACTGCCTTTTACCCATTCACCACACCACATTCGGGAATATGTAGAAAATGGAAATGGTACGCGCGTGTTTGGCGAAGTCATGGTCACAGCCACACAGTTATTGCGTACATCCAATCCTCCAGATGCAGACTCCCTCGGACTCGCGATTGCCAAGCCGTAGGCTGACGTTGACGTTCCACTCGCTCGATTCATTCCATATTGTTACAAGTATCCCTAACTTGGATGAACAATGATGAAGGATCTCCTGACATCCCTTGGTTAAGTGCTCAGACCATGATCGGTACGGCCTTGGTTATTTGGTTTTTCCTACCAAGTTCGCTCACCGTATGTATCGATTTTGCAAATCGAGTAGTCCCGCTCAAGCAAACAGGAAACCTCAGGACCTTATGAAAGCATAATCATGCGCTCCAGAGGCCCATCTAGACTGCGGGCCCAAGGGCGAACCGCTGAGGCGCCCTGTAAACCCAAAAGCAGAACCGGGATAATGGGTTGGACGTTGAAAGACCCCTGCTCCCTCACGAGCATGTCACTCTTTCATTAGTTGTTTCTCGATGTTGGAATAACGGTCCTCAACCTCTTCGAGTCCAGCTGGAGCAATGTCCCTGGCGAGATCGGCTCTACCGAATGACCCACTGGCTGGCTGATGCCACTAACTTAGACTCTGCATCATCC
This sequence comes from Fusarium mangiferae, assembly GCF_900044065.1. NCBI lineage: Eukaryota > Fungi > Ascomycota > Sordariomycetes > Hypocreales > Nectriaceae > Fusarium > Fusarium mangiferae. Next base: position 2,228,958 of record NW_024573925.1, read on the forward strand.
TGTTCCTTGGCTGGCTGAATTTGCTAGAAACATCTTATTTCAGCCTTTCATCATCTTGATACCGGATCGGGTTTGATGTCGCAGAATGTTTGCGGCGTTAGTAGGTACCTTGTTGCCATGGGAGATAACAACATCGTGTCACACCCCTACTGTCTCAAGTATGAACTCCTGAACTACTACGGAGTGCAGAGTAAGTAGTAAATCTATCACTCTAATTACGCCCGACGGCAGCATGCCTATGTTTCATGCAAGAGGCATATGTCATACCGTAGCTCTCTAGGGTTTTGTATTTCACTACTATCTCCGTTTACGATACAAGTGTGTAAGAAACAGAATTGGGTTAACAACAGTATTGTTAGCGATGATGACGGTGCGGCGCAAATCAACACATACTCAATTCCAAACAGGGAGAAGGAACATCTACGAAAAATCCAGCACGGTTTTGGCGTTGGTAGTTCTATCTCGTTGCTTTCGTATATAATCGCTACCAGTCACAGCTCTTGGCAAGGAGAGCTGCCAGTTGCTCGAGATGGGCCTTGTCAACCTCGTCAAAACCGTTCAGCTCAGCGCAGTCGATGTCGATGATAGCCACCAGCTTCTTCGAACCATCGTCCTGGGTGACCACAACAGGCACGACGATCTCACTCTTGCTGTCTCCATCACAAGCGATATGTCCCGGAAACTCCTCCACGTCTCGGACTAGCTGTGTCTCTTGGGTCGCTGCCGCTGCTCCGCAAACACCTTTGCCGAACTTGATAGTCTGGCAGGCAACCTTTCCCTGGAAGGGCCCCAGGATGAGCTGCGGATCTTGAGATGATTTGTCAAGGACGTAAAAGCCTGTAGTTGAACACACACAGCATGTCGTCGTTACTAGTTGTGTCTGAGACTTGGGGTTTGTGACATACCAGCCCAGTTCACATCCTTGCTCGGTGATTCCAAAGATTTATATGCGTGCCACAATAGGGAAGCAGCATTTGAAAGGTTACTGTTGGACCGTTAACCATGGCCTGAACCAGCGAGCTCTCAATCTCCATACCAGACCTGTTACAAGAATGAGTTAGAGGGTAAGTCCAATAGTTCCGGCGACCGAGATTGTTTGACGAACCCAGTTACGCTGGTCAGTAATCAGGCCCTCGGCCTGCCAGAGCACTTGCTCGTAGGCGTCCTCCTTTGTTATGCCGTGGGCAAAATTCGATGCATCAGCGTGAACCTGCAGGAGCAGAATCAGTTTACGATGTGTCCATGCTCGACTTGAAAAAAACCAAAGTGTGAACAAACCATCTTGCCCGTTGAAACTTTCGGATAACTTCCTCCCCACGGGACACTACGGATCAATGCAGGTTTGGAGGGATTCGAGAATATAGATGAATATGTTCTAGAAGAAATTTCGAAGTTGATAATCAGAGATTCGGTGGAGTTGAGGGGACTTGATCGCCAGGATGAATTTGATACCCCCCGCTAAAATGTGCGTGTCATTTTAGCGGCTTTGATGCCAGCAATTCAGCCAACAAAATCGCAGTTCAATAACAAGCTTCAAATATATCACCATGTCTGATACGTTCTGTAGCTATATGCTCAGATATAAACTCAATGGGTAAAGCCCGATAGACCCAGTGGCCAGGTAATAAGAGGTATGTTGAAAAGTGAAGCTGAAGTTACAATCATTTAAGATAGGTAGGCAGGATGGTAGCTGGTTCAAACTCTCTAATAATACAGGCATCTACGGGTCCATAGTCTTCTAGGCTCTGATGGCATTATTCGGCTTTCCGAAGGCTTCACTCGACCCATGCTGGTCGAGGAGATCTGATTTTCCCTTATTCTGAGAAATTTTACTGCATTTTTAATACTGTAAGGCACCTTCTTCAGGGTAAGGCAGTATAGTTGTTGAGCTGGGGAAGATGATCCCAAAGTAAAGCCATAAGTGTAAAACGTGTGATGGAAAAGTTAAGAAAGTCATTCACTGGCAGTCATTTACCACGCGATGAGAACTACCTTTGGCTAGGAGTATATAGTAGGTAGGTTACCTGTGAATTGATATCCACATAAGCTGCACTCATGGGACGAAGGGACAAAGGGACACAGTTTGAAGACAAAGAAATAGGAGACAAGAGCCAAATTGGAGTCTACCTACCAATACAATACCAGGACAAAATTACTATTCCTGACTGTGGGCTAGCCAATGAGAAACTGCAGCCGGACTGTCTTTTCTGATGATGGTTCCTGAAAATCGATCGGACCTAAGGTACCTAGGTAGGGGAAGAAAGCCAAATTGGCCTGGCCAATGACGCAGTGTATTTTGGAACTTCCGACTCTTGGCCGTCAGGCCCATCCCCAGCATACCTAGACTTGTCTCAACCATAAACTCCTTGACCATGAGCTCTCGAGCAACATGGCGACTCTGTGGGCGCAGTCAAAACACACGCCATTGGCCGCTCTTGGCGACCATCTCCTTTGCACAATCGCCAGCTTCGCTACGAATCCCATCACGTCACATCCACAATGACGGTCCAAAGAGCTTGAATCCGCTGGTCAACCCCCCCGATGTCACGCGACCACCACCGCTGACGCTGCCTCGACGCCGAGACTTTGAGTCGCCGATAAAATACTACTTCGAGCTGGGAAAGGGGTATCTTAAATTCTACAAGGGGGGCATAAAAAATGTCTGGACGAGCCGACGTCTCCTCCGCGAGAAGCTTCAGCGAACTCCAGTCGATGACCGGCCCTCGATATTCAGACCGCACTACGTCCCAAAGACGTTTTCCAGAGCAGATTGGGTTCTTCTCTGGAGGGTACGACATGATATGATCAGACTTCCTCTGTTCGGGCTTATGTTGATTGTCATTGGGGAATTCACTGTTCTGGTTGTTGCCTACGTCGACAGTGTAGTACCGTACCCTTGCAGGATACCGACGCAGATCTTCACGGCGCTCGAAAAGGCTGAGCAACGTCGCAAGGCTGCTTTCGATGAGTTGGAAGCGAGACATCCTCATGGTGTCCTTAGCCCGCGCGTCACCCAGGCAGTCGCTCGGTCTCACGTCCTCAAGAGCTTGCATCTGAGCGGTGCAATTTGGGATCGCCTAGGCTTCCTACCACCAGGCATGTGGCAGGCCAAGGGACGATATCGTATGGCGTATCTAGAGGGTGACGACAGAAATATCGTCGAGGATGGTGGACCCATGGGACTGCACTATGAGGAACTCAGAATTGCATGCGCAGAACGAGGCATTGACACACTTGGGAAAAGCGAGACTGAGTTGCGGGGGTGGCTCGGCGACTGGCTGCGTTTGACAGCCTCTGACGATATCGATGAAAGGAGACGACGCATGGCAGTGTTGTTCCTGACCAGGTATGTGCATCTCATGAGGGTGCGTCCGTCTTCACTAAGCACGACTAACACTGGAACCAGACCAGAAAATTGGCCTCAGCATAGAGATTTTGGCGTGCCTGAATGGCAACTATAAGATGTAATGTAGCATATGAAGTTAGGAACAATACAGAAGACAAAAGTGAGCTGTCAACTGGTGTTCTCGCGTGTAAATACATGCCACTCAATCACACACTCTTGAGTGACTGGTCCCAGCTGTTTGGAACGAACGAACGAACGACTTGGTTTGAAACCGCTGACAGTGTCTTGGCTGGTGGGTTAGTAGCCAAGTCGGCAATACGCCCATAGCGTATAGTCTAGGGGAAAGGACTACATTGATCTGTATGTAGTAAATGGACCTCAAGTATCATTCTGAAAGGCATGTCATGATAAGCTGACATTGGATTCCGCTCATGTCAGCCTCATAACCACACGCACGTATTTGAGCCACAGATGGAGTCTAGGTTCCGAGTTGATCGGTCGTAACAGGGCTAATCAATGGTTTGGATGGGATGGAATTGGAGAAAAGCACGTGGTCACCCTCTGCCGGTGACTGACTCGGCCATTGAGTGTTTCGGAGCTACCCCCGCGTGGAGTCTAAACCGATTGTGTGAAGCAGTTTGTGGGGGAGAAGACATGTGGATGATCTCATGGCAGATCCGCCGAGGTTCACATCACATGCAATATCATTTAACGTTGCAGCGCGCCCCCAGATTCTTTGCAAACTTCAATCCATCCACGACTATCTGTCGCGTTTAAAAACCTCGGTCGAGTCCCCCACGATTTCCTCGTTTTTTCTTCCTACCTGGCCACTAGTTTCCTCTATCTCTTTCCATACGGTAATCTCCTGTAAATCTATCCAAACCAAACCTTTAATCGCAGCCATGTCTCTCAAGAACGGTACGTCAGGACAAGCCACCCCATCAAGATCAGCGTTCCGGGAACACAAGCTGCTCCCTCTTCCCCAGCTCCTCGCCCTGAAGACCACGGGAAACTGACTGCCAGCCACAGACAAGTTCCCCGCCTCAGCCGCCTTCGACGCCATCCAAGCGGCTATCAACGCCAGCGATGCCGATCGCAAGGACGCCATCAAGCAGGGCAATGGCGTCTACGCCTTCACCCTCAAGAACGCGAGCGGTGATGAGGCCAGCTGGCACATCGACCTCAAGGAAACCGGCAAGGTCGGAACTGGCACCGGCGCAAAGCCTGATGGTACGTCGCGACTCTGGCGCGCTCCGGCGCACTCGGCACATACATGACTGACCTAGATGCCTCCAGTCACACTCATCCTCTCCGAGGAGAACTTTGGCAAGCTCGTCGCTGGCAAGGCCAACGCTCAGCGTCTCTTCATGGGCGGCAAGCTCAAGATTAAGGGCAACGTTATGAAGGCGACCAAGCTTGACCCTGTGCTTAAGAAAGCCCAGGACAAGGCCAAGCTGTAGATGAAGCGTGCTTTTCTGACGTCTGGATAGCATTTTTATTTCTTTTTGTATGATATCAACTTGCTTGTCACTAATCGCTCCATGCCACCTGGATGCGAACGTATAGAGGAGTATTTGCGTCAGTGTCAATTTATCATTTTATACACTGAGACAACCCATATGTCCTCGATTGTCTTGATGGTTCGGCGGCAAAGATCCCCTTCCAAGTCCATGTACTAAACGAAACCGGCCGCTCTTTGGAGCTCACGCCGAGCCTGTTCGCGTACTTCACGAACCATCTCTCCTGTAGGCTGGACCTTGTGGATAAGCCCAACACCAGTTCCCCTGCTCATCTTAGTTTAAACACACTTTGCAAGGCACAGACTACTCACGCCCAGGTATTAACGAGATAACGAGCCTCCTCCTCTGAGTAATCTTCTTTGAGGCTCCGTTGACATTCTTCCAGGCTTGCTCCCGCGAGGAACTTCTCATGGACAGGGCCAACAATAGCACGTCCGTCGTAGAGGGGCCCCCAAAGAGGACTGTTGACTATTCTGTCATTGAACGTGGACCTGAATCATGTCAACCATAGGCTAGTTCCCTGGGTCAGAGCGTAACCATACTTAAAAGTTGACACGCCACCATCCACAGCCTCAAGGACTTTCTTCTTTCGTATCTCAGGATAGTTTGATTCGGGCGCAATAGTGAACTGCAAATTAGCCTGAGAGGCAACACGAACCGGCTCAGCTCTCACTTACTTTTGTCCCCATAACAACACCCTCGGCACCTATATCTCATCAGTCTGTCTCTCTAAACAAACCATGGTGTCAACTAATGGTACTCACCTAGAGCCAATGCTCCTGCAACACCCCGCCCATCTGCAATACCTCCTGCAGCCACAATGCTAATTGGTCGGTCAGGAAACTCTCTATCCAGCATATCTCTAACTTCAGGTACCAAGCTCACAATGCCGGACCCTTGACGAAACTGGTGGCCTCCAGCATCTACACCCTGAGTCACGAGCACATCGGCACCGTCTTGTACTGCCTCTCTCGCTGCAGCAACATTGCCGACCTGGACAAACACAATCGGGGGATGACTCAGAGCCTTGAGGCTAGAGATTATCTTGCTATGAGGCCTAAGGTCTCCATCTGGAGCAAACAGCCATATTGCCGCAGGACGATACTTGGCTATGAGAGGCAGAGCCGTCTCCTCAAAGTAGCTCAAGGAGCTATGACTTGTTATGAAGCTAGCCCCGACACGGAGTGGCCCATCAGAGGGCTGATCGGCTTCGAGAAGTTGGCGGACTTCATCAAAATGGCCAATAAGTCTATTAATGTGCTCCGAGTTTGGTTCGATGTATGCCAGCGAGGGGAGAAATCCTGTCGTCGAATGTCAGGCTAGCTTAGAATGGTATGAATCACGTATTTTGGAGTGAGAATACCAAGGCCCCCAGCTCTTGTAACCTCAGCCGCCATGAGAGGCGTAGCAATGCCGAGCATGGGCGCATTGCTGATGAGGGGACTCTTCGCCCAAGGGACACGGTTGAGAAGCTGTGAAGAGCTCATTTCGACAATCCGATACGGTGATATAAACTCGAGCTTTCAGATTCGGTGACAATTGGGTTATGTACACGGAGGGTTCCAGCTACAACTCATCCTCAGCAGAGAACCGAGATGTAACCTCGGCTGACGCTGATTTGTCATATCCCGTGAGTTGGTATTGTTTGATCTCTTTGCCGTTACGTACGTACATACATGAAAAGATAGACTCGGCCGAGATTTAATCATTTCTTATGAGCAATAATATGTTCCCCAATTTGTGAGTACGGCCATCGCGTGTACTACCGCCATGGCGAAGTCGAATTATCTAATACCGCTCCACAACCTCAGGTGGTTTGTTGTTGAGAATCATATCAATCTCCTTCAAAATCTCCGGTGTCAACTTTTTGACAACAGCCACAGCTCTGACGTTCTCATACACCTGCTCAGGACTGCTAGCACCCATTATAGCAGAGCTGACATTCTTATTGCTTAGTACCCAGGCCAAGGCGAGTTGACTCTGTTTGAGACCAAGTCTGTCCGCAATAGGCTTCAGTTGGTTGACCTGCTCAATGATAGCCATCCAGGTATCTTTCCCTGTTTGCTTCCAGAAACCATTGACCCACTTGATCTCTTCGTTGGCGAAGCGAGAGTCACCAGGAATGCCGTCACTGTATTTTCCAGACAGGATACCTTGACGCATGGGTGAGAATACAGTCAGACCGAGACCAACTTCACGATACAAGTGGGCATATTCCTGCTCTACCTTGACTCGATCCAGCATGTTATAAGCGGGTTGCTCCATAATTGGGCCTATCAGACCCAGTTTGTCTGCATATCGCCACGCCTGTGCGATCTCATCGGCATTCCACATCGAAGTTCCCCAGTAGAACGCCTGTCAGCTAAGTCAGTCCGCGAGATACAGCCACCGCAGGTGAAATGGTCGGGTTTACCTTTCCTTGATCTATAATGTGATTGAACGCACGAACGATCTCTTCCATGGGCGTTCGACGATCAGGCCTGTGCGCGTAAATGAGATCGACATAATCGAGATCCAACCGCTTGAGAGCACCGTTAATCCCCTCGACAATGTGCTTTCTCGAAAGTCCCTTGTTGTTGACGGGGTTGTCTCCAAAGGCGCCTCCCCAGTAGAGCTATATGGGATTTCTTAGCATCGTTACATGATGAACCGTGCATCTATGGCACAAGTATGGCGGGTTACCTTAGTAGAGACTACCAGATCATTTCGTTTCCAACCGAACTTCTTGATAGCCTCGCCCATGACAATCTCGGATTCACCATTGGAGTATTCTTCGGCACAGTCAAAGAAGTTGACACCGCAGTCATAGGCGGCCTTCATGCATTCAAAGGTGCGTTCTGTAGAGCTAGTCAGTCGTTATCTCCTTGAGTCTGTCCCTTTCGATACTAACCTTTATCGATGTGGCCACCATATGTCAGCCATCCTCCGAGAGAGATTGCAGACACCTGAAGACCTGAGCGGCCCAGGAAGCGATACTCCATCTCGGGGATGTCTTCTGGCTTAGCCATTGCCGTGACCATGACTCGATGGTTAGGCTCTAAAGGGAAGGGCTTGTTGTGGTATAAAGTGATAGTGCTGCAGTTTTCTGTGTCAGTGCAAGCTCACATTGTCTTTGGCGGGATTTAGACCTTTTTGTCATGTCATCAGTAATCAAGCTACAACCCTTTGAGGTAGACCGATAATTACTACCGAGTGTCCTTCCTATTTCTGACAGTTGTCTCACGCGGGGTATCCTTCACTATGGGTTCTTTTTGATGGTTGATTGTGAACTCGATTCCAGAGAGTTGGAGCCAATACCTCGAACCATGTGACAACAAACAACACACACAGCATTTCCTCTCAACAATCGAGACTACTGATGGATGATCTAATCCTTTTAACAATACATATATTAGCTCCTTATAACGTTAGGCGTCGCTGTTTTCTCACGTCAATCAACCAGTACTCACCCTAGTTACCCTGTACCGCTAAAATACCTCACATTATCACGACGGCAATAGACATGCTCTGCTACTAATGTATTGGCAGCCGAAAATCTACCCAGTGGCTTGGGCATTGGCATAGAACGGAGTTTAACACATCCGAAATACGTGGTCTAGAACCTGATGCCAGACCAAATGTTATTTCGTGAAACCAAGCTCTTACATGACAAGTTGAGAGCTTCCACTAAACTTCATGGATTGACTCGGCAATACCACGAACCGAGGCCACATCCATGGTCATGCTTTGACTCGATGGCATTGATCGATCAGACAGACGATACAGTTTATGGCATACGAATGCCTCGAGCACACCTAAAGTGACCACGGAAATCAAGCAAATAAAGATTTGTACTGTCAAGAATGAATGAATTTACCATTTCGAGATTGTCATCAGCTAATCTTGAGCTGAAAGTACGAACGAGAGTGAACATCTAGCTTCTAATTGGATCAAACCGAATTTATACTTGTCTTGTTAGCGCTAGGCTGGCATTTCGGAGATTTCGCAGGGAAGAGGAAACCAAATCTCCGAGTGACGAGTGACACGCCTGTTTCTCGCGGAGAGAGGAAGACAATAATTAGATCGCTGGAAACAAAGAACATCACATATGACGAGAGTCTCAATTTCAAAACCCAGATTCTGCCTTCTGGGTGGAATGCCAACGCCACACAGAGTACTTAGGACCTAGTTTGGCATTCAAACATCAGTAGGTAGGCATGAAGTACTTACTGACGTCGTGACACTGACCAGGCAACGGCTTCAAGAGGCGAACCCAGCTTCAAGCACGTAACACGATGTGGTTCATGTTGCGGTCCGCAAGCTGGCAAACTGGCCATGTTACGATGTAGCATGCCATCTGCCCAAACATAGCAAGAGTATCTGGTTAGTTGAAATCACAAGTCAAGGCGACGAAGAGGGCATTCCCGCTGAAGTTTCACGTAAAGCAGTTGTGACTAGAACATAATTCACTCGACTGAGCGCCCAAGGGGTCATTGAAGGAGCTCGGTGTGGCAAAAATTTACGCGTGCAGCGATTGTGTGCTGGCAACTGTGGCGAGTGTTGACTCGTAAGGAACCTGCAATTACTGAAAAATTACGGAGTACGGATACAGCTGACAGAAGACAACAGCTCGATAGCGCAACAAGGGGCACACAACACAGGAGGAAAGAAATGTGGATGTAATTATGTTGAGATCCGAGTTGACGAGGACAGGTCGACAGGGCATAACAAGGGAAGAATTAGAGCCGCTTCTAGCGGCGACCCCTGGTCAAGATATCTCTCTTCTGGGCCAGTTGCTCTACTGGGACTGGGGTAGCTTAGCAAACCTGCATTATGTATCCATGTTTTGTGGTGACTTATTGGATAGGTTAGTAGGTAACTATTTAATCTCACGGTTGAGACGGGCTTGCTCGAGAATCACGTGGTAGGACGGGGACACAAAGCCCAGAGCACCAATTCACTGCAGAATGCCCCAAAAATACATTGCATACAAAATCCATTGCTTCGTATACGATAAATGAAGTGAGGCAAAGAAGACTGGAAATAAGGATTGGAATTTGGACCGGATGGATGGGCAACGGAACTATTCCACCATGAGCCAAGTGCCATGGGTCAGCCTAGTGATGGACGGGCGCTAGCAACGTCTGAACTCTTGGTGTGGCTTGTTGCGTCCCGTCATGGATGCATGCTTTTCTTTAAAATGTACACTAACAATACCCTTTGGCAGGGAGAATGGTCGAATGAATCGCTAGACTGGACTGTAATAGCAGGAGGGAAGAATCTCAAACGAACGACCGACTCCGAAGCTTGAACCTTGATATCCACTACCTAGGCACATAGTCGAGGATGTCGGATCTTGCGGTCAAGGGCATTAGTAGAAGCGCGGCATTTTGTTGATGCGATGCTACGATGAGTGTTGTACATACACGACATAGTGCCAAGCACACACGTAGAAGCACATGTCCATATGTATGTACGCATACACAAGGATGCACAAGCTCCCCATGCACAAGTCGTCGATCTATTTGCTATCTGACCATGCTCGAAATTGGACTTCGTTTATTGACCGGCTGCAGGGTCTTGAGTGACAAAGGCCAGAAGCAGTTTCTCGCCGACAAGAACCTTGAATCTCAACATCCAAACCCATGTCGATAAATCACAGACCAGATGGAGGGCCAATGTTAAAGCAAGGTACCGGGCAGTACCTGACCCGAGGCTGGGAAATTGCCCTTGGGCCAAGGTAGAGTTTTGTACCCCGGCTCTGCCGTTGGGGCATCCCGAGTACTCCACTGTCTAGTGGCCAGCGCCGAGTCAAGTCCTTTCATTCATTCTCCTGCAAGAGCACAGACGGACGCCCGGAGCGGTAGGGAGTTGTACGGGACGAATGTCGTGATGATACACATTGCAAGGCCTTTGTTGTTCCAAGAGCGGACGGTGTAAATGATTCGGTGACCAGTCCTCAAGACATCTCTATCAAGGCCTCATTGAAGCATCTGCTTCAGAAGTGAAGACGCATGAGCTTGAACAACTACTCACCGACATCTTGACGTCGACGGCTGCGTGTCATTCCCATTGGCATTGTGCAGGTCTTCAAGGCGCCGCTGGCAATAGACTTTTCATGCCTATTGTCTCTTGACCTGCGACTCGAGGTAGGATTGGATGCGACTATCGTTGCTTTTCCTTGCTTGGGAGCGAAACAATACCATTGACTCAAGGGAAGGGAACTAGAGCTGCAAGAGACACTCGTGGGAAGGGTTAGTTGCTTTAGACAACTCCCAAATCAAGCCGCAATGCACAGTGTTATTCAGTACCTACTTTTAAAGAGTTGAAGGATAATACCTACCTATGTATATCTTCTACTCTATGATCCTTGAGTTTTATATGGGCTGGAGCCCAGACGATGCTCACAGTGCTGAACCTTGAGCCTTAAACAACGGACACTCCTTACCTACTGAATCCGGCTGGTCTTGGTCTGGCCTAGACCCTCTGGAAGTCGGGGCTGGCAGCCAAATTGATTGTCGACTCCTGGTTGGCGAATGCTTTCAGGCCCCTTCGCTTGTTTCTGTAGCGTTTCCATGCCTGTGGCTGGGGGCCGGGGGTTCCCTAGCAGTGGAGTTGTCGCTGATTTCTTTGAGGTGAGGTGCCTGGGCTAGCCCGGCCTGGCGTTGGATTGGATGGCCGGGGCTTCTCGTTGGCTCAGGTCAGGTCCAGTCCGCGCTTGGGGCCTGGGGGCAGGTGCTTCTACTCTCTCCCCGTCCCAGTCCCATCTCTTGCTTCTCTTCCCCTTTCTCAAACTTGATCTCCCCATCAACGTTACCGACATCGCCTTCGATCTCTCTTGGGGCTTTCCCCTTCGACCGCCTTTCCTTTCGACTGGAATCGATCGCCTCTGAGCTGCCTGATTCTATTCTTTTTTGGCATCTCTTCTTTTAATTGAGGTGAGTCAATTTGATTTTGACTTCGATTTACTGGAGGTGGTCTGTTCAGCGTTGTTGTGGTTCCTCCGACAGGGAGACAGCTCCCGAGCCGTGGATATCGGGTTGGTTGCAGCAGTTTGCCAATTCTTTCTGGCCAAACCGTTGCATTCCAGCTCTTTCAGCATACCTACAGAGTATGCAACGCTTCATCGGCCTCATTTCTTATACATTGCGTCTAAAAGGATCTTCTCGGCGGCGCCTTTAGGAGGGTTCTACTGCGGCTGGCGGCTGTGCCCTTGGACTGGAGGTGTCTATTTTACCGCGCCTCCAATCAACATCCCAGTACCTTGCCAACAGGACTGCCCAACTTGGTCAATTCATCGCCTCATCCTTCAGTCGCCCAACCGCGAGCAGCGCCACAGCTTCAGTTTCTTTTCCTTCATTCACTCGCGTGCATGCTGCATCGCCATCATTCAGTTTCATCAAAACTAACTCCTGCGTCGCGCCCCTTAGGCATCGTTCTATTGCACCAGTTTCGACATTCAGCACGAGTTACGCCCTTATCAAAACGACCGACCCTCCTGCATCAGTCTCGATATATTTGCAACGGTGGTCCCCTGACTGCCTTCGCCGCCTAAATGGCTTCGTCATCATCCAACGTGGTCGGTGTTCACTACCGAGTTGGCAAGAAAATTGGAGAGGGATCTTTTGGTGTTATTTTTGAAGGCACCAATTTACTCAACAATCAACAAGTTGCTATCAAGTTTGTTAGTACAGCAGTAGCCCGGCGTTTCTGCGCTGCCATGGTGTTGGCTTTTCTGACATTGCATTAGGAACCTCGCAAGAGTGATGCCCCCCAACTGCGAGATGAGTACCGGACTTATAAGATCCTTGTGGGCTGCCGTGAGAAGACCCGTTCCAAAACAAAGCAGTTCGCATGTGCTAATACAGATTCAGCTGGTATTCCAAATGTTTACTACTTCGGCCAGGAGGGTCTCCACAATATTCTCGTGATCGACTTACTCGGTCCTTCCCTCGAGGATCTTTTTGATCACTGTGGCCGAAGGTTCTCCATCAAGACGGTTGTCATGGTTGCCAAGCAAATGCTTTCGAGGGTTCAGACGATTCACGAGAAGAATCTCATTTACCGCGATATCAAGCCCGACAACTTCCTCATTGGCCGCCCTGGCACCAAAGCTTCTAGCGTGATTCATGTGGTTGACTTCGGCATGGCCAAACAGTACCGTGACCCGAAGACGAAGCAACATATCCCATACCGCGAGCGAAAGTCCCTTTCCGGAACTGCACGATACATGAGTATCAATACCCATCTTGGCCGTGAGCAGTCCCGCCGAGACGATCTCGAAGCTCTTGGTCATGTCTTCTTGTACTTTCTTCGAGGTGGTCTTCCTTGGCAGGGATTGAAGGCGGCCACCAACAAGCAGAAATATGAGAAGATTGGTGAGAAGAAGCAGACAACTGCTATCAAGGATCTCTGTGAGGGTTTCCCTGAGGAATTCTCTAAATATTTGACGTATGTCCGAAATCTTGGCTTTGAGGATACTCCTGACTACGATTACCTCCGGGAGCTCTTCACACAGGCTCTCAAGAACACTGGCGAGGTTGAGGATGGCGAGTATGACTGGATGAAAATTTCGAAGGATTCGGGAAAGGGATGGGATTCGAAGAACCACAGCGGCGCGTACCTCCACAACCCCAATGTGCGGCCTGGCCCCTCTCAGATGGAGCTGCACAGCGGCCACCGTCCCGGGAATACCACCTCTCACCAACAAGCACAAAACCTTACTGTCGGCCGTTTAAACGCCGCGCAACCCCCTCCTCCGTCTCCGATCAAGCAGATGGGCAAGCAGAGAGATCGGCCAAGCGCCCCCGGCGCCTTGTCAGCGCAGAGGGGGAGCGGGGTTGGGGGTCTTCGGGACATGGCCACGCCCACTGGCTCGACCCAGGCTCAGTTCCAGAACAGTGCCCAGAACCTGCCTCAGCAGCCGAGGACGTCCCAGCAAGGCCAGGCGACTCAAGCCGCCCAGGCTAGTGGCCAACAGGCCAATCCTCAGCCCAGTGGCTTCCAGAAGTTGATGAAGACCCTATGCTGTGGGTAAGCCTATTCTGGTATACAGCTAAGAATTTTCTTTGTTTCTTCATTGCTGCGGCGTTGTGCATCAGGATCTGTATTATGTCGACAGACTCCGGTTCAAGAGGATTACCCGATTTATTCAGAACCGGGTCGCGGTTGATGGTTGAATTGCTCAATTCAAGCTCAGTCCAGTTTATAGATGGATGAGGTGGTGGATGCATAGGCATAGTAGAGCTCACCTCGACCGAGTTGGTTCGAGTCACAAACGAAGTCTAGGTCTTTCGCCCATGCATCTTGGTCACCTTCAGAAGCGCTCTGTTTTCGAACACGAACCCATCATCTCGGCATTATAGAGCCTTTGGCCGCCTACGAACCGTTCTTGGCAGTCGATATACTTGCATGACACTCCTTGGAGCGGAAGCAGATCTCGTTTGGGACTACGGCGGAGGGCACTCCTTTCTCTTGTCTGACAAACCATTACGAAATATACTAAAACCACGTTTAATCTTCAGCGCAGCGCAGCAAGGCGCAAGGAGACGGTGCAGGGCAGCATTTTTGGGTTTGTTTGGGTTGTTTCTTCTCTTTTTTCTTATGACGCTGTCCATAATAACTTTGTGTAATCGCACACGAGACGAAAGCCATTGCCGATGTGCCTGAGGGCACCCAGTCTTGCCTGGTGTAGATGGAGAGATCAGCTAGCGTGGGGATGAGTTTGAGGTTTACAGGCTTGGTGATTTGTTGTGAAACGAAGATAGAGCACTATAGGGAGTTCTCGTTCTTTTGGCAATTTTATAATGGGAAAAGAAAAAGGCGTCGCCATCTTTATCACAGTTCCTCAGCCACCCTTTCGAGTATGCATTTAAGTAAACGATATAGTGAACATCATCATGTGCATGTAACATTACACGGCCATCATCATTGGATGATGACCTCCCGCCGCAGCTTGAAAGCCCAACGATCTCTTTTATCCTTTTCTGGTACGCAATCCATCGACACCCAACCCAATAAACAACATATTGACTGTTTCTGGACTCCTGAAGTCGGAGATTCAACTCGCAAACAAAAAATGATCGACCAATCACTCTAGGTGAGCTTCTGCTTGATGAAGAATGACCGAAGGTGCGAAAGCTGCCAGGTGCAGGTGATGCCAAGCACGATGAGCTGGATAATGATCCATCGAATGACACGGGCGTTTGTAGACTCGGATTGATCTCTGAACTCGGCCTCTCGTTCCTGTGCACACATAGTCAGCTTTCTGGTCTCATAAAAAGACATGTTTCCGGTGGCACATACACGCTGGAATACTTGTTCTCTGCGGATATCAGCAAGACGAGCGTTGAGGTCCTTGACACGTGATGTGATATCCTGGATCTTTCCCTTATCGCTGCTCTCGATTTGGTTGGTCTCACCAATGACCAAGTCGAGAGTCAACTTGATGCCGCCATTGGGGTTCTTGGCGGAGAGCCACGAAGTGCGGCCAGAGCTGGACGAAGGGGTGAAGCAGATCTTGTGGTCGCCAGCATCAGCGGCGGAGAAGGTAAAGCGGCCAGAAGCAGCGCCGCGCTGAGAAACGACACGGTGATCGTTATCGAATATTTCCTGTCACCTATTCTTAGTAAAAGCCCGAGAGACAGTGCAATATGCTTGTGGACAGCTGTCCATGAAAAACATACGTCGACGTTGATGTAGATGCTGATACCGTCATGCTTTACCCAAGCTGATACTCGGTCATCCCACTCCTCAGCAGTGTAATGTCCAACGACAAGTGTATCCTTGGGCAACTCCTCGTAGAAACATCTGGGGGTTGTGCCGTCGATGAAGAAGTGCAGCGCATTCGCAGCGGCGCCGAGCGACAGGAGAGGAAGTAGGAATTTCATAATGGCGACAGCTACAGCACTGATGTCCTTGAGGAATTGCACGGGTCGTTGATTGGTAGACACTTGAAGGAAAGCGTCGTTGATGGGAATAAAGAACGATCTGATAATGTGACAAAGTCCAATGCTTGAAGTTGTTGTAACTGGTTCCCCCTTTGGCTCTGGCTTCGACGTTGGCGCCCGCGAAGCTGCCACGTTCAATGATCGGCTTTGGGCCAGGGGTGATCTAGCACTGTCACGTGCCGATAACTCAACCCGTTCCAGGCAAAGATGGCGCTTGCTACCATGTAATCCCCAGCAGTTACTCCGTGCTCCGAACTAATTCAAGTCAACCCCAAATTTTCAGACGCGTCAACCAGCATCAGCGGTTCGATCTCAACGAAGAGCATCAATAAACGAAATACGGACTGATGAATCATTGTTAGGAGTGGACCCCGTGCTTGAATTTGATGACATTGGTGATGGAAGCTCGAATTTAACGGATTATTGGATCAGTTACACTTGTCCTTCTTGCTTTTCGACAACCTACGTCCAAGACAAACCTCCACGATGACCTCTTCCGACGTTCGCGATGTGCTAAACCTGGGTGATGGCGTATCAGGTCTGAGGCCGAGCAAGAAGCAAAAGATTGCTACACCAAGACCAAACTTGAAGGGTTTGGCTCGTGAGGTACACAATCTGGGGGGCGACAACCCCATTGCTATTGTCCCCGAAGCTATACATTTCAAGAAGCGACGCTTTGCAAGCCGCAAGCCTGCAGCGAGATGGGAGATGCGATCGTTCAAAAACTCGGCGCGTACCGATTCAGATTTCACTTTGCGGCACTGGAGGAGGAAGGATGAGAAGCAAGATGATAGTGACGTATCACCAGAACAAACGAGTCAAGGAGAACAGCCACAACTACTCAGAGATGGAACGGAGAACTCTGCGTTTGCAAAATACAACGTGCAGGTTTCAGTCCCGCAGTACAGCGAAGATCAGTACCAGCAATCATTACAACACAATGACTGGACCAAGGAGGAAACGGATTATTTGCTCGAGTTGGCGCGCGACTTTGACCTTCGATGGCCTCTGATCTGGGATCGCTACGAATGGAACCCTCCCGCGACGAACGGAGAGGCTGATGCCGACGGCGATGAGAGCAAGGCCATCGTTCCAGCAACACGGCCACGTTCTCTGGAAGACCTCAAGGCAAGATACTACGAAGTTGCTTCCAAGATGATGGCAGCGCAAAAGCCTGTGCAGTACATGACGCAGCCCGAATTCTCTCTCCATGAACTCATGGCGCATTTCAATCCACAGCAAGAGAAATTAAGAAAGGAGTTTGCGCTCAACGCCTTGACCCGGTCACGCGAAGAAGCCCGTGAAGAGGAATCGCTATTGCTGGAAATTAAGCGCATTCTGGCACGTAGTGAGCGTTTCAACGAAGAGCGTCGCGAGTTGTATAATCGCCTCGATTATCCTCGAGCGGACACTGACATAAATGCCTTCAAATCTTCTGCTGGCTTGCAGAACCTCCTTCAGAACCTAATGACCGCCGACAAGTCCAAGAAGCGCAAGTCGTTGATGCCTGGCGATGGTACCAGCCCTTCTGGCACCGCACCACCGCAGACAGCGGCTGCTGCATCTTCGGCCGCTACCGCTGCCGCTGCGGCGCAAGAAGCTGGGAGGCGGGAAAGCACAGCTGCGTCCACGGGGCCTCGTGATTCTACTGGACCTGCCGCTACACCGACAGCTTCGAACAACAAAAAGGGTCAGCAACAGCAACAACAGGAGCGCCGTAAGCTCTCAACACAGGAGGAGCTACTGTACGGTGTGACACATCATGATCGATTGGGCTCTGGACCGACATTCCGAACCGAGAGAATCAATAAGCTGTTCTCACACAAGTCTCATCAACAACAGAACCGCATCACAAATGTTCTGAACGAACTGGACGTCCCTAACAAACTTGCCATGCCCACCGCGGCTACGACACATCAGTACGAACAGCTCCTTGCGGCTGTCAATAGTCTGCTTGATGCCCGCAAGGTATCGGACAAGCTTGATGCTGAGATCAAAGTTGAGCAGGCCAAAAAAGCAGAACGGGAAAAGGCTATGGCCCCCCCTGAATCTGAGTCTACAGTCGAAAAGGACAAGGCAGACCAGGACACAGGAACCGACAATGACTCAGAGGCAGGAGCCGCTACTGGAGCGACCGCCAGCAAAGCAGATGGCGACGTCACATCTGCACCTGGAGATACAAGCAAGGATATCTCAGAAATGACAGCCCCTACTATTGAGGCCTCAGACGCCTCGAGCAAGGAAACAGAACTGCTCAATGAAATCGACAAGAACGGGCGTCCTGGTAGCAGCGGTGCCGCGCACAAGAGAAGTGCCAGCGTTCTGAGTAGTGTCAGCGACAAGAGCAATAAAAGACAGAAGAAGTAGGGCAATGTACATGTATCCTCGAAGTACCACGGTACATGGCTCTACGCGCCAGTGACTTGCTGCACGCGACCTGCTGCAGGTAACGTCCCTGCAGGAACACAGGCACCTCTGCACCGACCTGATGGGTAGATCTGCCAGGGCCGGCAGTTGTTGGTTCGAGATATGTCAAACCATGGACAAGGGCTCCGGCGAAACAGGGTTGTACCTAATTTTGGATGTGTACCTGAGAAGGCAGAGGTCTAGAGGCCAGAACGTCATACAAACCATCCCTTCAACATATCTTTGCCACGGGGGGCCGCCGCCTGTGGAGCTAAGCCGTGTGACTGTTCAAGACATTGCATAACCCATAGTCCAGACGTGCCTCTTTTGAGGAAGAACCTGGGGTGTGGGCATATGGGCGTCTCGACCACGTGGGGGAGGAATGATACTGCATCAGCACATTGTGTTTGCAAACAAGTGCTCCTACAAAGGACGGACTTGAAACGGCCAGGGATCCGCGCCATTAAAGCATACTGCGAGGGATGCAATGAGCGCTAGGAAAACATGATAAACAGTAGGAATGAGGTTGTGTTGAAGAACATGCATCTCATCGGCGGCTACAGTGAGGCTGCATCCTAGTTTAGCAACATGCTCCTATAATTATAACTCCAGCTCCCTGGAAAGCGACCCGTGTCCCTGGTAAAAGATGACCCCTAGAGCAGATACGATACATGAACGACCAGGGCGTGTAGGCCATCTAATGCCTCGGTCCCGCATGACTTACATACGACTTGCTTGCCGTCGACCCTCGACTTGCCTAAACGGGCCCCGGAGCACCAATCGAGTGGCTCGGATCGACTGAGATGGTGCTGCCGCTCCTCTGCAACCTGGTTCTTTGGCGCCGGAGACAAGTAGATGATGATGATAGGGTGTGCCTCCTGAAAAGGAGAGTGTGCATGACCTCTAGATCACAGGAACCTCGTCGAACAAGGGCCAGCGCTTGTGAAAGATGAAGTCATCTCGGGCGAGACGCCCAGTATTATACTTGCATGCTGCATGTTGTGGTCGGCGTCTATGGTCCAAGAATAGACCCAACTCGTGGCATCCCAACCTGCAGGTATGATGATTCGCATCAAAGTATCTGATCTAAGATTAGATTGACCCTTGTTAAGCGCCAAGATCTTGGTGATTCTGGAAAACTGTGAGATAGGATGCGACGCAAGGCCGGCGCTTAGCTGGCGGCTAGCTGTGGACGCATGAAGCATTATTGGACACTGAGCACGTGGAGTTAGTGCAGAGTCGCTGTCGATGTATTTTTAGATGAAACAAGTGTTGTATAATTAGAAGCTCACTTGTCGGGATATCTTAAATGGTCCATGACTTGCTTCATGGTGTTGAGGCTCTTTGAGTGACGTCTTCAGCATCTATCTATATAACACATGATTGGCTGCTGTAATATGCTGGCTCCTCATGGTGCAGCCTGTCCTGGAAGCAGGGTCTCCGATAAGTACGGAAGACCCAGGCAATTTGAACATACCTATAGTTCAGAGGTACTATAGGGCTGATGTACGTGCCTCTGTACTCCTGATGGCGCTGGAGCACGCCCAGGTATCAAGTCGAGAAGAGACAAGAAGACCAAACAAGCATCAGCGTTTGTCCGAGGCCTCCACATCCTACTGAATGTCGGCTCGTTTCTCTATGCCGTTCCAACAGGGATAAATCGATGCATTTGGATATGAGGCGAGAACAGCATCACTTCATATGCACCGCCGCGGCACGATGCTATGGGGGACAACGCAGAAGACATTGTTCGGTGTACGATAATGGCAGAGTGGCATATTCCTAGATAAGGCATCGTAAAGGCCACATCCCATCCAACAAATCCATCGCTAGCAAACCATTCAAGGCTATCCATAAAGCTGGCAAAGCATTGCGTGAAAGAAGAATTTGGCTTCGCCTTGTTGGTCTTCCGGGATCTCATACATAAGGTAGTATGCCGTGGACTGTTTGCGGCTTGGCTTCACGTGTACACACACACAGTCACGCCACGCTTGATCATGATAGCTACTTCAATTGCACATCTTCCGTGGACGCCGGCGGTAATCTCGAGGATGTCTGTGCCATAATAACAACGCGCATAAGCACAAAGCGGAGAGACATCTTAAAACCAACAGCCAGGGTCGAGTTTCCTAAATTTTGACTCGAGCTCATGAGTGATCTCCTACTTGGGTACTGTTGATGGACTAAGATGCAACCCGGCAGTCGACTACACTTCGGCAGCCTTCAGAACCACCTTGGCAATGGGAACAGCCCCAGTGCTCGCTATGTTCCGTGCTGGTTACATAAAAAAGAGAACATGCCGCCCACAATGCTATTTTTCCAGTCACAGGTTGAGCATATTACCCGCAAGGGTAGTTTTCGGACCCGCTGACGGAGTTATTTTTGTCATGCAACGAATGCCCTTTGGCCTTATCGTGGTGATCAATCACTGGACCTCCGCATGTCGAGATGCTATTTGACTGTTACCAGCCTGCTCTGATCATGGATCAGATTGGCTGAATTACCTCGAAGCTGTTTCTCATCACGAGAGAAACTGCGTGAAAAGATGTGACCTGGAGTGAACACCTTGCTGCTTGTCGGAGGTTTGCCAAAACCCCCTGTCAATGGGATGAAGTAGGTGAGTGGAATACGCTGCCAGAATCAGCCCTCCGCTTCCCCGCGCTTTCGTTGTCGAAAGTTGCAGCACCGCTGTTGTGAGTGAGGTCGCAACGAACGCGGCGGTGTGCCTACGAGAACACAGAGTGCAGTAATATAGACCTGGCTATTACCTGCTTGGCCATGGGTTTGGAGATAAGAGGCGCTAAAATTCCATCATTCCGTTCTTGGGGCATTAGCTGTCTGCTGTGACAATTTTAGTCACGACGGGCCAGCCCCTTGTCTTCAATAATGGACCAATCACAGGTAGGAGGCGGCTTGTTTCCATCACAGTGAACAAGGAAGAGCTGATAGCGTCTCTAGCCATTGGCGGCACAGGAGTCAGAACGCACAATAGGTGAGTTAGACACTGCAGCTAGACTGAGGCGTGGCAAGCACTGATTTAGATCTGGCCCCAAGCGAAATGTGATGCATGCACCGAAAGGTCAGGCAGGAAGTTTAGCATTGTTGGTTAATGATGTTCTGCTGGCGGAGAGCAACAAAGACAAGAATAGGAACATCGGCAATCGATGAGCCAATCAAACTCTTCTATTCTGGGGCGTTATGCCGTTAACCATGACGTGAAATGTGACCGGGCATTCGAACTCAACTAACGGCACGCAGACATTGAAATGTGACAGAGTCCAGGGCCCATGCTGGCTCACCAGCTGAGACTGAGCATGATTTCCAAGAATGGGCTGTTTTGAGGGATGCATGCCGGTGCCCTTTTGCGCTTAAGATATTTTTGGTGCTGCTTTAGTTGGGCTGGAATCAAAGTTGCGTGGCCACTCATCGCTGACGGAACACGGGCGTACAATATCCGGCTGAGCAACTCTCTTAGACATTCAGGAAAGGCCCGAGTATCGAATAGGATCATGAGTGTTGGATGAGGCCGCCAAACAAGGGTGACCTCCTGCCTCCCCACACAAATGTATCAACTGTCGAAGTGATTTGAGCTAGATGCAGGACCAGCCTCAATTATGCCAGGAACGAGCTGGGATACGATACTGGCATATCCCATAATAAATACGTACCTTCGAGTTGTCATTTCGCGTCTCAGTAAGTAGATTATTTCATATGAAAAGCTCAATAAACTGTTTGGTTCGCGCATGTCATTCCCAAGCATCAATCGGCTCACACGGGTTGAGGGTGCCCAAACTCTCTGGGCCAAATCCTGGCACAGCCGCGGACGGCGGCGATTGTCCGCACGAGACAGGTCTTAGCGTGTTAGACGCGGCGTTAATGGTACTGTCTCGCCTAAGGTGCCTGGACGGCCACATCCTTGCAAATGCCCTGATCTGGTTCCCGATAGAAGCTGCTCATTGGCTATTGGGGCGAGGAGGCGCACAGTCCCGACACCACATCCGCCGACATGCGGTGGATGGTAGGATAAAGATTTGTGGTTGGCTCGGGAGACACAGTTCGCTTTTCGAAGCCGGTGTTGTTCAAAGTCCAGCGATGTGTAAGGCCTCTCTGATCTCTCGCCAGGCGAAAGTGGCCGTGAGAGAGGACAAACAAGTCCTCCACAGATTCAGGAGACTGGAAAGCCGTGATGTAGCGACAAACTTGACTTTTACAGTCACTGTATTGAAGCTGAAGTTCAGTTGGGCGAGAAGTGGAGTAGCATCTGGTGTGGTTGCCAGTGCCGCGGCAAGAGCGAACGGGGCGCCGATATTCTCCACCCAGCCGTGTCGCAGGGAAGGGGCCCGTTAGGTTAGGTTTCGATGGCTAACCTCAAGAGTATTAGCGTTGTTTCCCAGTTAGGTTGGCAGTTCGTCGTCGTTTTGAGACTGTACTGTACGAGAAAAGCAGGTGCCAGTTCCTCCTACCACGTAGGTAGTAGGAAGGAAATTTGTATACATCGAAATTCGCAAAAGGTTAACTTTCCTTGTGTTCTATAGATACTAGGTAGGTAATTTGGCTTAGCGAGAGCATAGTAGAACCAACTTAGTAAGATAGGGAGAAAGAAAGAATACCATACCAAACTTGACGACGAGAAATTGTTTACGAGTATTCTGCGTAATCTCCAGGCACAAGATGCGTACATTACTAACATATTGTATATGGCTTCATCAGAAATTCTACTTTTTCCCAGAAAAATACTCGAAGGTACAGTACTCATAGAGGTATCTCATACAATAGAACCTCGTCAAGAAAGCGAGATTACATCAATAGATAATCAATGATATGCGCTAAAGGACAGCTCCTGTGGGCACGAAGGATTTAGGAGGACAGCCAGCAGCTCTAGTTTGCTCGGTTAGGCTTGTTTGGAGAGTCGCGCGACTAGGTTGGCGTCAGTTACAGGATTACAGGAGTCGGACAGGGAGTTTTATCTTGCTAGGCTTGTATGCCTCCCTATTTCTGTCTGGAGTTGATCTCTTTGGAGGTATACAAGGGTCGCCCATTGGATCCGGGAGTATTACCCCAAGGGCGATCCTGGTGCGGGTACTGTACACGCTTGGGGCTGTTGCCGCGTAGGAAGCATCTTATTGGGCTGCTGTTATCGAGTCGTGCGTATCCTTTTGAGGTGAGGTCAAGTGCTTCTGTCAGAGATCGGCTGGCAGCGGATGGCATTCCTTGTTTTGAACTCAAGTTCTGGGGTTTGGCGGCGCCGCCGACAGTGTTATGGGTGGTGATGATGATAATGGAGCGGGAAGAAAAGCTTGTGAAAGGCACATCGCGAGGTGGAGTGTCATGCCAAGAGGCGTAAATTTAGGTGATTGATGTGCAGTGGCAGTGGATGGATGCTCGCGGCACAGTCTTCTGGTTGCTATCATTGTCGCGCGTGAGAGATAGACGAGATGACTCAGATAATTGAAACGACCAACAACTAATAACTACCTGGGGATAACTCTCAGAACGATAGATTCAAATGTCGAAGGACATGTAACAGTCATCTTTCATTTATGCCATGTGCTCTTGACTTTGTCTCGTCTAGTGCGCTTCAACAAATCGGCATTGCTTGTGTTAATGCTATTCTCGAGGTACGATATTGCGCTTTTCAAAGCCGCCCAACCTGAAGAAAGACCGCGGCAGAGCAACGCGCGGTGCGGTCCTTGATCCGCACCCGAGGGTGTCTGGCTAAACGCACAACGTACTACGTAGAGGAGCCTGTTAGCGGCCCTTGTCACTTGTCGACTCTAGTCTCTGGGCGGTCGAGGGCGGCGCCGTCGTCGCCCAGCCAGTCGCGCGGCCCATGGCGACAGTTGAAAAGCGCCCAGTGAAGTGTGAGCGCGCCAGAAGGATCAATAACGCAACAAGAGTGCAAGGCGTGAGAGTTGAGTTGATGAGATGTAAATGAATGGGCGGACTCTGGGGATGCTGAACGCTCTGCATACATGCAGGCGATACGCCAACGCAAGCGATAAATAATACCAGTCGCAGTGAAGAATAAAACAGGAAGTGCAAACAGAGTAGTTGATCGGAAATCACGGTGGTGTTTGAGGGCGGAGAGATTCCGTACTCAGGACTTTACATACTTTGTGTGTGTTGGTTGATACCTATGGATGAACAGACATAGAGTACGGGTCTGTCTCATCCAGGGTTATGGCTGGAGATGGTTTTCCAACATTTGGATCCATCATAAAAATCCCCATCTAATTCTGGGCGCCGGAAGCAATAATTGATTTACCAGGAGGATCGTCCTCGACCGGGTAGTGACGTGATATGCCCGATCAAAATTGGGGATAGTATTGCGTATCGGGCTGAATTCGAGGTTGAGAATGAGGTTGAGGTTGCTCAGACCCTTTAAAGCGAGCAGAGCCATTCCTCCACAACGAGACAGACCAGGGCACGCACTTTACCGTACTCTGCAGTTCCGGCGCAGGTACCTTTGGGGCAGTAGGTACTTGAGGTCTCACCTATAGACGAGGTACCCGATGCCGACCGCACCCAGTAGGCGAGTGACGCCGTGGGAAGCGCCACGCCACCGCGACTTCGGAGAAGTGCTCTTGCGCTTGAAAACTCAAGCACACAAAGAAGATATAGATGATTGGTGTTTTTCTTTATTTGTGTATTTATTTATTTTTAAAATTTTAAAGAATGGCTTTGTTGGTAGATACGAGTTTTACGATGTCTTGGCTAGAAATGAGAAGCACTGGCTGTCTGCCTCTCTCAGTCCACAATAGATCCTCATCCTGCTAGAGATCATGTTAGCCGCATCGAAACCTGCTCCATCGACTCATTTGGTAAAAGACCAACCTAGCCAACTGATGAGCCCTTGGATGTAGGATACTGCACATCACTGTCCATAGTTTTTAGCTCAAATGGCTGTTGGTATCTATCCTGCTATACGACCACCATCAAAGTCCATCAAAGTCCATCAATCACCAGCAGCACCACGAGGC
Organism: Fusarium mangiferae; assembly: GCF_900044065.1. Lineage (NCBI taxonomy): Eukaryota > Fungi > Ascomycota > Sordariomycetes > Hypocreales > Nectriaceae > Fusarium > Fusarium mangiferae. Next base: position 2,254,138 of record NW_024573925.1, read on the forward strand.
AACAACACAAACACCAGCACCATCACTAACAAAAGGCTAACAATCCAATACATACACTACTACTACTACTACTACTACTACCAACCGCGCGCCCCGGCTACTGTAACTTAGCTTGCCCTCCCACGTCTCCTCCACTCTGCTTCATGGGTCCATTTCCACGTCCAAGGGTCCCCCCCTGGCCCCCAGTCTCCTGATTCACCCACCCCCTAATTAGTGAGGGTGAGGTGTGAGGATTCGAGGTGTGAGATGTTGTGCTTTTTCTTCTTACAGCGAAAGTTCTGTTTCGAGTCTCAAACTCCACAAGGCTCTCTCAAGTTACCTCACTGCACTTCAATTCACAATTCACATAACCTCAATTCGATTGAAGAGAGTCGACCTGTTATCCTCTTCTCTAGTGATGAACTAAACTAGTCGATCGATGTGGCTAACACGAGATGAAACAAGTTTGGGGTTCTGGTGTTACTCGAATCTATAGTAAACCTCTCTGTCTGTTTGTCCCTTGCTTGCCTGGCCATGCTTCCAAGACTGTCAGTCACCGTTTAATGTCCCTGTCATTGCCGCCGTCTCTCTTTAGCTTGACCTGACCTGACCTGACTTGACTTGACTTGACTTGACTTCGACTTGAGCCTGGCTTCTATTCTAGCTTTCGTCTCCTCGTGTTGCTGGCTCCTCTTTAGAGACCCTGCACTTCTCCCTCTCTATCATATCCTTCCCAGGTTCCCACACCCTCACTTCATCTTGGATCTCATTCTAATCTCGATCCTTCTCGTCCTTCTCCTCTTCCTTTTCCTCTTCCCCCTTCACCGTTCAGTCTTTTTTGACTTCGACACTTCCCTTCCCCTCCACCTAACTCCAAGGACCCCCCTCCCTCCCTCTCTCCTCTCCCGTCCCGCCAGGCCATCCCAGGCCTGACTGATCTGAGCTCCCCGCCACGAACACCCCCAGCCAGGCTTTTTTTCCTTCGCCGATTACAGACGCTCTTCAAGTGTTAATCGCGCGTCAAAAACCTACCGACGCCCCAAGCGCCGTGACTCTCGTCATTTCCAAACCTCAATCACCCGACTTTTCGCTACGGATACTCTTGGAGCAACTACGCCTTCAACTTTACCTATCTTTTATCTGCGAGCGCGCTTGTCGAAAAGGCTTTCAGGCCACTAACTTATCTCCATTGATTCACGCTCTTTTACTTTGGTTATAGCTGCCAAGTTCAATCTCGGTCTCAAGCCCAAATTCGAAAGAGAAATCAGTCTGGCTACTGTCTCATCTCGCCTTCTCTCTACGACCACTGCATCCAATCACCTTACCCAGATTCACCTTCTTTAACTTCCAATCTCAGCGTCATTCAATCCCAATCACAAATTACCTTACTTTCCGCCAAGCACGGCCTCAAATTTGGATCATAGAATTGTAACCGCAAGGACTGTCTGACTGTTGATCGATTTCCTTGTGTTGGTGGATATTCGACTGAGCCCATTCGCCTGAGCCTGCTGCTTTCTCCAAGGCCACTGCGCCACCCAGTTTGCTTCAGCTGTTCCGATCTCAGCGACATCATCATCATTAATCACCAGGCTCTTCAGTCAGTTACACATTGTTGAGCGAGTCCAGCCCCCAGCCTCGCGGCTTTCACGGCCACCTGCGGAACGTCCGGAGTGACTTCAATTGCGCCTCTTCTCCACGTTCTGGGGAAACTGCTCTGAGTCTGCAGGCTTCTAGGCTTGGCTGTGTGGCCTCTTGGCGTCCCCTACGACTCACTTGTTCCCTTGTGCTGTGCACCATCGGCGAGTCGGTCTATAATGTCAACTTTTACCGCCCTTAATGGGGGCTCACCCAGGACTACAGATCCGCCTACTGTGACGATAGAGAAGCCAGCCATGGATGAGCGCGCACTCAGCACATCGACATCTCAGCCTCCACCTACACCAGAAGTTTCATCAAATCAAATTCCCAGCCAAAGTTCGGATCGACCACCGTTTCAATCACCCAGTTATCCTGATGTAGAGGGGTCTCACAAGCGAAAGCGGTCTGATTCTGTTGAAATTCGTCGTGAGCATGCAGTGCATGCTCACACACCGGAATCCGCTCACCCTCATCACGAATCACGAGAGCCTTATGGAACTCCCTCAAGAGATTACCGCTCTTATGGCGAAGAGCACCGAGACAAAGAGTCTTGGTATTCTCACCAGGCACGCGATGAGCGAAGTTACGACTCACAGCAAAATTCGGCCACCACTCCTCATGGCCAAACAGAGGAGCAGATTGGTGATGCGCTTCGCAGGGCTACCGGTCAGATGGACCATAATGACTACTCAAATGCTAGTCCAGAAGGTGATGACCATTCCATGATATATGGTAGCCAATACGGATCCGAGCAGAGGCGTGACGGGGTCTTGCAGCATGACCCAAAAAAGAGAAAGAGGAACTTCAGTAACAGAACCAAGACGGGTTGCCTGACCTGTCGGAAGCGCAAGAAAAAGTGCGATGAGCAGAAGCCCGAGTGTAAGTTCTTTATATATAAGTTATTTGATCCATAACTGACAGTAAGGTAGGTGGAAACTGCCTTCGCGGAAGTTTTGTATGTGCAGGTTATCCACCTCAACGCGGGCCAGGATGGCAGAAGCCGGACAACAAGGCTCCTGCAGTTCCCCTTGAATCTAAGGACCCAACGTACATTCCCCCGGGAGCTTATGGGATGCCACAGCAAAGCCCTTACGGTAATCAACCTGTGAAGCGCGAATCCCTGCCACCTTATCGTGGCCAGGCTCTTCGCATAGACCCCCCACAAGGCCGCCCTTTGGTGACCGACGACGACCGGCCAACGGCATCAACACTGCCCAGCGCGTCTGTGGCCAGTCCCGAAAACAAACTCTCTGCTCTTCCTTATACTCCTGCAAACGTTTTCCCAACTCCAGTCAGCGCAAATCCTCAACCACCGCCACCCTTCGGAGAAAGGATGGCAAAGGAATACCAGCGTGTGCCTCCACTGCACGATCTCAGCAGGACGGAACCGGAGTCTGCCCATTTAGGGAACCAGCTTCCACAGATTAACATACTTCACCCGACAAGAACCAACAGTCCTGCTCCTCCCCCGCCGGCCCCGACATCAAATGCCCAAGTCGCTGCTCAGCTGGCTTTATCGCACTCGCAGTTCCCGCAGAGACGAACTCAAAAAGAGGAGATGTTGTCTGGGCGACATTACTATCCATTCGACAAGGAGCTTTGCTTGGAGCGTGAGCGTTGCTCTGCGGCTTGCTGGAGGTTCAACAACCTCACCACCCCCCCTACTAACGGTGTATCTCCCGAAGAGCGTGCTCGCCTATTCCTCGAAATTCTACAGCCTCGCGATCCCGTTCGAGTTTCTCCCACAGAGGCTTCCCCAGTCACCAATGTTGGCCGCGTCGGCAGGCATGTTGCTGTTGAGACACCCTTCATTTGCGATTACGGTTACAACATCACCATTGGCCATCACGTTGTCATTGGACGCAACTGCACGATCAATGATGTTTGCGAGGTCAAGATTGGCGACAACTGTGTTATTGGACCGAATGTCAGCATTTTCACGGCAGGACTCCCCATTGACCCTAAGAAACGCCAGGGTGGCCAGGGACCTCAGATGGGCAAGCCTATCACCATCGAGCAGGACTGCTGGATTGGCGGAGGTGCCATTATTCTTCCAGGGAGGACCATTGGCAAAGGCAGCACTGTTGGTGCCGGATCAATTGTCACCAAGGTAAGCTTACAAAGACAGGTCCATTGAAAAAAGGCGACAGCTAACTCATGGCAGGATGTTCCTCCTTTCACCATTGTAGCTGGAAACCCCGCGAGGGTCCTACGCGGCATCGCTTCTTAATGCTTATACTTGGCGTTGCCTGTTTTCTTTCTTTTTTCACCTTCAGACACGATACCCAGTGTATTCGCATGTGTAAAGTTGGCACTGTTGATGGCCACCCGGCCACAAGGTTAAAACAGTCAACGTTATACAAGTGAAGCGAAGCGTTACAAAAGCCTCAGCATTGCATTTATGACCGATTTTTTTCTCTCTCTGTCTTTTTTGACTACATTGGAAGGATTTGCTATTGGAGTGGGAGCCGAGTTCAGCGGGAAAAGCAAATATTGAATGGAGGCGCCATGAGTTCTAATATGCGGGAATACGGGCCGCTACGGGGAGGTAGAAAACCTCATGTGACGAGACGGAGCGACAGATGTGTTGATGATTTGGGATGGTTGTGTTTGTATTCTTCTTTTTCTGGTTCGTGTTGCATGTGCTACGACTTATGAGAGATAAACAAGCCGGGTCGAGACCTGCAGGAAGATATCCATCCACGTTATTGAATGTTAAAATCTTACAATTTTAAATGCCTCTTGAGGCTTCTTTGACGTACCGTATGCTCCCGATCGGTGCACTAACTAACCAATGTGAGCTATTACATGACGTTGCAATAAATCCTTCGTTCAACAATGGCTGCAAGATGCGACCTGTTCCTGGGCCACTCGCGATGACAACAATTTCGCGTTCTGACCCAGCTCTTGTGCTTGGCTGGTTGCCATAGTAATCCATCGGTGTTCATGTCTGTATGCGACCGTGTATGCAGCCTCAGGGATGACCGATAGAAAACTTGTTGTTGTTAGTGAGCACTGGGGAGTCAAGGGGCGTAGGTTTGAACCAGTACTGACCCATTCGGAGCCATCATTAGGGCCAAAGAAACTGTTCAATGGGAAGAATTCTTCGCAGTCGGTGGGGTAATTGAAGTCTGCCATCGTAAAGTCTTGGATATCACTGCTTGAAGCCGACTCGCTGTGGGAGTTTGCTGTGTTCATCATACCCACCGTCTTCACTTTAGATGCTGGACTTGGTGTCGTGGTGTGATTTAGAATCGCCCGGATAACCCTTGCGCCGTATCGTGCGTCTTTGGAGTGACTCGCTCGAGTTTCCCATGTCCTGCAGGTGTTTTCCAGTATCTGCGTGCGTTGTCTTCGGTTTTGTGGCCTACAGCTTGAATTAGTAGTCATGCTCAGATATGGTAGGAGGAAGATATACGTTATGTCGGTTGACTCGTGAAGGTCCAGACATAAAATCATAGACGCGACGAGAAAATCATGCAGAGTCAGGCTCGATAGCAAGAAGCGGTCCTCATACATGCGGCCTCCTTCTTGAATCTCATGCTCAAACTCGAGATGAATCTCGATAATCCGAAGAGCAGCAGTTCGACAGAGTTCACGAGATGCTTTGTACATTTCCTGGTTCTTCTCGGCAGTAAGGTAAGGTCGGTGGAGGACACAGATTGTCTTGAGATATGACACTTCTATGATTAATCTGTGCATAATGGTGTAGGCCGGAATATCGAATGGAGTAGTGGCGATGGGTCGAACGCGCAAACATTCAGGGACACTGTTGTGGTATACTTCCAACTCAGCTTGGAGAGCCATGGTTTCCTCGTAAGGCGGAGACTCGACTCGAAGAACATGCCGGAGAACACGGCGTAGTAAACGGCAGAGATGAGATTTCGTTTGCCATGCCAACATGGGAGTGGGATATGTTGGGGGGCGAGACTCGGGCACTTCCGAATCCTCGTCAAAGTCATCATCAGATAAATTTCGGGGATGCCCAACGTCGCAGACTTCCTGATAAACCATAGGAGGCATGCCGAGCTGGAAGGAGAAAAGTAGATCTGAAGTCTGTACAGTAAACCACGTCCGCCTTCTCATCTCAGCCTCAAATGGTTTGATATTTGGGGACACTCTCGCCGCATCGAGGTGATAGCCTCTTCGCTGAGCAAGCCGAACGGCGAGTGAATAGAGGGACCATATAGTAGCCTCCGAGTCCTTTCTCCTGGCGTTGACCGCATGAGCATACAGTGTGAGTGCCTCGACAGAATATGGTCTAGCTTTGAGATACTCCCCCGTGCCCAGACATCGAGCAGAACGCTGCATGTAGAAATCTGGCCCTTGAAGCAGCGGGAGATGTGGTTGCTGGATTTGGCACACCATTGTACCGAGACTGAGAACAGAGAACATTATACTCAGCCATAAGAAGTTGGAATTGTGAGGGCAAGCCCAGAAAAGTTCATAACGCCGCCAAAAATGACGCTCGTGAATGAAGGGTACAGCTAGGAACTTGGCCTGGAAGTAAGCTGTGACAAAAATATCGGCTTCTTGACGAGATGGGACGCTGTCGATGATCTCGCTCATAGCGATTGGCGAGATTCCTCCCATTGCAATGTCTGGCGCAGAGGATAAAGTCTCAGGCTCGCCGTGATGATCGGGCTCGTCTTGCGTACTAAGAACACTCTGAATATCGTGAATACTCTTAAACACTGCCTCCCAAGACGTTTCACCGTGGTATGCAGCATCAGAGCCTTCTTCAACTACCTGCGGAGACGGCAAGTTCGTATCCCCCGCCATTGCAATGCTGGGACGGACATCTGAAGCTTCTGAAGCCTTGGCGAGACGCATCACGATTTCTTCAAGTTGAGCCATTTTGAGTTGCATCTCTTCCTTGTCTGCGAATCCATTTGCATCTCCATATACACACAATCTTGGATCGCCACGCTTGTGGCAGGCACCGCAAGAGGGCTTCCCGCGGTCACATTTCGACTTGCGTTTCTGACACGCTATACATGAGACAGGCTTTCGGTTGCGCGTGACTTTGTGGTTGTCTGTTGCTCGGAAAACTCCGGTGAGATGCTTTATGTTGGAATTGGACATGTTTGAAGATATGTTCAGCTAATGAGCTCTGATGTATCTTTCACCAAGATAGAAAAGTCCCAATAGTGAGTTTAGTAAAAAGTCTAGATAGTGGTTTGACGGAGTTTGATTGGCAATTTGAGGTTGATATGGGCTAAGAGAAACAGTACTTCCACGACAATCCTTGATCGAGGCTCCCTGAACGAGGTTATTTTGTGGTGGTTCTCGTCTTGTCCTGTCGTAATAGAATGTAGGTCGACTCGAGATTAGATTGGATGCTTGAATCGAGTGGGGATAGCCTCCACTACAACAGCGATCTGAATCCGTCACGCCACACAAAGCCTAGACCCAACCATAGTGAGTGAGTGTTGTGAAAGGAGATGCTATATGAGGCGGCAAAAAAAAAAAGTGAGTAAACCAAGAAGAGAAGACACAGAGTTGCGCTTGGTAGATAAATACTTGAGCTACCAGACTCGAACAGAGGAGAATGCGTGGCATATGAGATCAGGTCGTAGCCTAACAAGCATGATCTAAGTAGGCACTATCTAAAAAATCTATGCCAAAACTTCCATATTATACAAATACGATTTTCCTGTTGCAAAAATTCAACCGTAAATATGCGACTCCCAAGAACAAATGCCCATCCACCCTTTAAACACAAAATCCTCCCTAGTTCACTCGTACAACCAAACCGAAAGAGTATGTAAGGGTCACATAAGATGCCAATAGTAATAATACATGCTGCAATCGTCAATCCGCAACACCTCAACTTCGCTATGCTATCATGTTATCAAATCATTGAGAGTGGGTTTGCTCCAGCCTCTTCTTGTTCTCGTCAATAATCTTTTCCATCGTTTCAAGTGCCCGAGTCTGATCCCTCAGTCTCGAAAATGCCTTGAAGGTGTATGCGTCAGGCTTGTACCCAGCCGCCTCAAGGTCCTGTAGTGTGCCCACTGTCTGTGACAGATTCTGCATTGACGCATAGCCCTTGACGAGTGTATTCCAGGTCACGTCGTTGGGTTCCAGATTATGCTCCCGCATGACCTGGAGCATTTGCTCCCCTAGCATTTTCTCTTTTCTCATCAAAAGACCATGCAAGAGGATAGTGAATGTGAACAGGCTTGGCGCTGGGTGAGCCTGTATGCCATCAGGAGGCGACGTTGCTTCAATGCCTTCTTCTTTCATCTTGGAAGTCAACGTGCCGCGGAGCATGTCACCGAAAACCTGTAGCGCGGGGCGTAGTAGAGACTTTTGCCCGAGCATGACCTGGATCAATGTGTCATGGACCACGCTCCCTTGATCTTCCACAAGCTCTCGACCCCAATTCTTTTCAGCCCCATGCTCTTCTAGACGGGATTTGAAGTAGCTGTAAAACGACATTAAATCGTAAGGTCGGTAGAGGGTCTTGATGTATGCACGTAGCATGATAGCCAGAGTCTCTGCGTTGGGCTTCTGTCGAGGCGCCTCGCGCTCAAAGAACTCATTTACAACAGGAACAATGGTTGTCCTAAACCCCCACTCTCTTCTGGGGCCAGACCTGAATTTCTCAAGACCGTCCACATCTTCCTGGCTCAGAATCAGGGGCAGAGTGTCGGGCAGCAGCCACTGCAGAGGCTCCAGGTCGAATTTCTTGGCATAGATGCGAAGCATGGACCCAAAGATGGGAACGGTCCATGGCGATGGATACTGCCTCTCACGGCTCTCCATCTCTGCGAAGTAGAAGATAGAATGGAGCGTGTTGTTTAGCACATCAACGTATGGTGCTTTAGCCGCTCTAGCAACGTCGAGTGCGAGTTGCACATTGGATGCTTTAAGGCTGGCCTTTGCGCCTCTGAAAACAGTGGTATAGCACCGTTGATCCAGCTCAACGCCGTTCTCTGCGAGCAGCAACGGGAGCCTAACTGCTTCTGCAATATCCCCTTGTAAACAGAGGGATTCAACCAGAGACGTAAAGTTAATCAAGTTCGGGGAGAAGCCGCGCTCAAGAAAATACTCAAGAGCCCGCTGAGGCGGAAAACTTTCGTCAGATGTGGACCATCCATTTTTCGCTTGCCTAGATAGTAGCAAAGTTGTGACAACGCTCGCGAACCCCGCCGAGTTTAGATCGTGGCCCCTATCTGCGATCTCGCGAAGAAGTTCAAATGCCTTAGCTTTGTACGCACTGCTACTCGCAAGATTTCTCGCAAAGTGCAAAAGTGTATTTCGATGTAACTTGATGCCCGACTTTTGCAAAATCTGGAGCATCTCAACCGCTTGCTCAAGGGGCAGTTTCTTTCCGAGACGACCTAGGGTAGACTGACGGATTGGAACGTGGCCAGGAGGGAGATCCTCAATGAGCTTTGCGAAAAGCTCGAGTACCTCGTCAGCCTTCGCAACACGATCTCGCATAATCTTGATGTTGGTCAATTTGAGATTCGAGATGCAGAAATGGGCAACGTCAAGAATCGCATAACCTTGAGGTAGGGGATCCAACGTAGACTCAAGGACTTGGGCGGCCTTTCCTGGACATGAATGCAGAGTCGATAGCATTACAGTGGGCCATATTTTCTTCCGAGATTCGATGTCCAGTTCATCCCAGGCCTTTCTCATATCTGAAGTATTCTCCAGTTCGTACAAGAATTTCCCGTGGCCGAGCCATGGCCATGATCTGGGCTTTGCAGGGGCCTCAAGAAGTTCGATTCTTCGCTTCCAGATGTTGAACTGCCGTCTTACGGCAACCAACTCATCTCCAGAATATTGGTGACGCAAATAACCCCATTGGTTATAAATTTCCTGCCTCCTCTTCTTCCTCTCTATGACCTCGCGTTGCTCCTCGGCAGTCTTTCGAGTAAATCCCGGGATTTCCCGATGTCTTTGTTGATGGGAGTGTTTGCTGCACAAGCGTCTCTTTCTTAATGAGAGTCTATGTCTATGATTAGACACCCTGTCCGTTTCCTGAATCTGTTTGCGATCTCGTAGTGAGGGGGGAGTGTATGTCTGCGTATTGGGAGGGTTCGCGGTTGCACTACGAGGACACAGTTGGGATAATATTTGAGAGCCGACTTCCGGGACGGATGGCTGTGTATCGAGATGGTAAGAGCGAATCAATCTTGAGTGACTTCTCGCGGCGTTGTATCGTAAGGCGAGAAGAACAGCTCTTCGAGTCCATGCTTGGGGCGTTATAGGAAGCTCAAGCCTTGCGCAGGCGCGGAGTATAAGGGCCGTTGGCATATCCTCCGTGTCGGCATCAACTTGAGGCCAATCGTCTGCATAGTGATCACTAGACGAGTAGCGAATTCGCCGTAGTCGCTGGTAAGAGCTGAATCTCGAAGTCGCTAATTGCTCTTAATTGCGATGGAAATTTTTCAGATTTATGCCGAAGTCGCTCAATGCGCCTCTATAATTTTAGCTCTCTTCTGCGCTTAACGTAGCCCGGAGATCCAATGTTTGTTGCAGTGGAGGGGCTTCCTCAGTGGCGACTCAGGCAGGATTCTCTCCTGTGAGTGGTCAGGGCGCTTGATTTGTCACAGCGGCTCTGCGGGTGGTAGGCGATGGATAGACGCGCTTAATAAATGTCCATCTTGAATTCCCACCTACTTCGCACCTGCCAACCTCAAATCCCCGTAACATAAGTAATATTTCAGCTTCACTCCGGTGTCACACTCCTTCAAGGGCCCGTATACCGTTTCATGACAATCTGACACCATGTCTTCATCACACGCTAGCCTCAGCGCTGCCTCAGACGACCGAAAGGCTAGGCTCGCGAAGCTCAAGAACCTCAAGCGCAAGCAACCTGGAGACGAAATTGTTGCACCAGAATCAGAAAGAGCCCAATCCCCTCCCATTGAGCCAGATGTCTCACGACTCCATGTCTCTGGCCGCAACTACGACCCTGAAACCAGAGGGCCCAAGCTTGGCTTTGAGCATGATCCAACCCTCAATCTTGACAAGCCAACGCTCGAAGAACAAGCTGCGGAAGTGGAAGCAGAGGTCAAGCAAAAGGCGGAAGAAGAAGCCCAAGACGATCAAGGTGTCGATTTATTCAAACTACAACCAAAGAAGCCGAACTGGGATTTGAAAAGGGAACTTGATAGGAAAATGGAGGTTCTCAATGTTCGAACCGACAACGCCATTGCGCGCTTAGTCCGTGATCGTATCACGGGTGCACAAAAGGCTGCCACGAAGAGAGATGCGGTCGTTGACGCTCAAGGCACTGGAGAAGCAACTGGCATGGATGGCGTGGCCTTGGTAGAAGGCTTGAGGGTCAGGGAGAAGGAGGAGGAGGAAGAAGAGCGTCGCGAACGGGAAGAAGATGCTGCGCTAGGTGCATGAAAAAGCAACATCTACCTTTTAGACGTCGAGGTTTTGCCTTGCCGGCCTTTTTATTACATCTTAGGGATCTGGCGCATTGTGCGATGATGGTTACACTATATCTACATTTATACCCAACAATTCATTATCTTCCACCTTTCATAGCTTGCGTCATAGCTAGTCGTTGACTGAAAGGACTCAAGCTTCGTTCTCGTGCGTGATCCCCAGGATCCGGACCTCCGTGTCCTTGTCTTCTGTTATCAAACCTTCCACGAGGTGGCAGTCTCTCACGGTTATGCCTAGTCCTGGATCGATCTGGCCTCTGATCACGTCTGCCTCTTGGTTGGGGTGACATTGGGCTCCCAGAACGTCGATGACGGGAGCTATGCGGACTCGAAGACTTGGGTAGATATTCCCTAGGATGCCTTGGTGGCGCGCTCCCCTTGACAGAAGGTAAAGGGTCCCGGGACCTGTACTGGTCGCGATGGTCAAAATCTCTAGGAGAAGGGCTGCGATTAGAATCGGAACGCCTGTGTCGAGCTTCCACACGAGGGCTTCGGCTACGATTCAGGCTAGGACTGTGGCTGCGACTGCGACTGCGGCTGTTATCTCGCCTGTCACGCTGTGAGTCGTCTGAATAGGGGCTTCGACTTCGTGGCGACTGGGCAGGGGATCTGGCCCTGTCTTTACCAAGTGATGGTGATCGCGAAGCGCCAGTGGAAATGGTAGAAACTGAACGAGAAGACACTGATCCATGACGTTTTACGTTTGGCTCAATCAGCCCATCGTCTCTCTGTTCTCGCTCGCGCTCGCGGGCGCGTGAGGCTTCCAATTTAGCCAGCTCTTCATCCGCCACACCTTTCCTGTAGGGCTGTTAGCAAGTAAACAGACCTTTGCTACTTGTGACTAACTTTTGCTCAAGAGGGTTCAATGTCTCATTTGTGAGCTTGGGCACCAGTTTGGGATTTCGGAACTGCTGAGATCGCGATGGACGCGACACGTAGGGACGCTCTTGGGCAGTGGCTTTACACTCATATGAGTAGTGGCGTTCTGGGATGGTCAGCGTGATTGTAGGATCACATCAAGGTCAAAACATATCTCTCTTCAAGCATTTCTGGCACTGGACGCTAGAAGGTGTCGACCGGGATGGGCCACCACGGCCTCTATAGGTGAACATATGGAAACCGAAATGGTCACTGTGTAGCGACGGACTTCTCAAAGTATCGTGTGCAAATGTGTCAAGAATATGGCGCCTTCGCAGGTACTACGAACGGCAAAAGAACTGATGTACTTATTGAGTTGCGATGGCTTGGATGACTTCTGGTGGTATCTTTGAGTCACGTGACTCGTATTTCTACACTGAAGAGGCCTGATCAAAGCTTGAGTAAGAATAGCGGTGCTGACTTGGATACCACCTAGGTAGGCTTAGAGATAGACTCTAGGGGTACCTTAATGTATACCTTATTGATGTCCATCATGGGCTTCGTTGTCGCATTGAGTGCCGTCCACAGATTCCCGCCTAGAATTTCAGCAAAAACCTCCACTATAAAAAAGCAATACTGACCTGTGACTGGTCCGCCCCCTTTCATGTCAGGCGGGATGCATACGATTTTTAGTGATTCTTCCAGCGCCTCCCAGCGTATCCTCTCGCTGTGCCCTGCCATACCGCTCGCTCCACAGTGAAGTTGGCGGCCCAGGGCAGGCGGCCAGACTGACAATTGAGACCCCGTCCTTGTGACGACCTCCTCCCACGGCTCCCCCTCCAAAACTTCAACTAACCAACTGCATCCAATCCAGCACACCAGCATCACATCACATTGCTCGTCTTTGCTGCCTTGTGCGCCTCGGGCCGCCTTCCTCAAGAATTGGCCGTCGTCAATTTTCAGTCGTCTTTCACCTTTCCGCCCTTTCGCCTTGTTCAGGACCTGGGCGTTGTAAGGATATTGCTTAGCTTTCCTCTTGACCTCCACCCCCCGATTTCTGGTCCTGTCTCATTGCAAAGAAAGAGGCCGCACGGCAGTATCACAGGTTGGGCAGCCAAGAAGGCGTACGACAACCATCATCTCTTCCTCCGAGCAGAATCAGTTGGGGAACAATGCATCTTACTTTACGACGATGAGCACCAAGACTCTGTTTTCTTTCTGCCGGTCCGCTTCCATTAAATTCGCTTCCTGATTTTCCTGATACTGTCCTTTCTGTTCCCTGTCATCACCGCTGCAGTCTCAGCCGCAGCCTCATCTCGTACCTGGTCAATCATTGCTGCCAGTCTTCTGTCTCATATTCATATCGACATTTCTACCGCCTGCACTACTTGATCGGCCTAGTAACCTTGACGACAACCCATCATGGCTACTACCCAAATGTCTCCTGATCTTCCCAAACCCTCGTTCGCCAAGGTAAATACCACACCGTGCTTGGCTCCTCTATAAGTGGTCCTTATCTCTCTAAGGAGCCATTCTTTTTCCTTACCCGTCACTAATTCATGCTGCTTGACAGGTCGCTGCCTCCGTCTCCAAGGACTCCGCACCTCCAGCGATTCGACGGATAGCCACACCAACTAAAGAAGGAATCATGAGCTCGACGACGATACCATCCACATCTACCGCGCCCATAATCGCGAACGGCCGATCTGGTAAGGCACCGGCCGCAAGGTTGCCCTCGCCGCAACGGGAATCAAATCTCAACCTGGCCGATCACGGAAGCGGTGAAGACAGCCTCGACCGATCTCTCAAGGATTTGAGCCTAAGGGACAAAGCCCCCAACCTTGTCGTCAACGGCAGTGGACCTTTGGCTCCTGAGAGGCCTGCAGTCGTCGTTGGTAGAGACAGCGGATCTGACGATTCTCAACGAGCAGATTCCAGTTCCGAACTCGGAACTAAGCCTCCTAGTCTGGATGGAAAGAGCATCACTTCAGGCACAACATTTGCACTCGATGAGAAGGAATCACTAAGACCTGATGATAGCGCCAGTGTCAAGGCCGCTGCAGAAGATGACGATGCTTTCTCTGTACGCGGTTCATTAGTTGCTGGATCTCGCATGGGCTCAGAGGTAGCCGCAAGAGCTCGAATGCTTCACCTGGGCGATATTCCGGAGCGAAGGCTACCGCAGCCAGTTCCGGGCACTGCAGCTCAAGGAGTCCTGACTCCCCAGAGCTCATCATCTGAACAACCCCCCGGTGCACCCATGGGTACTCCTGGCTCCTCAGATGCCCTTGGTGTCATCTATCGACAGGCGCCGGATGATAAACTTCTAGAAGCCATGGCATCACCCAAGGACAGACTCTTTCTACTGCGGTTGGAGAAACAGGTCATTGATTTTGTGCAGGATTCCAAGTATGTCTATGACCTCAAATTCCTTCATTTTCCACTAATCATCTTATTTTTCTTAGAGAACCCTACATGGACCTTCCACCATCCAACTCGTTCTGCAGAATGCTAACCCATAAGCTGGCGGATTACTACCATATGACACATTCATTTGAGCCTCACGTGGGATCTGTACGAATATTCAGGACACCATTTTGTCGAGTTCCCACCTCATTGGCACTCATCAACCCCAGCCCTAGTGTGCCAAATAGTAGCACCCCGCCTCCTGTTGTTCTGCCCAAGAAGATTATGCGACGCGGCCAAGATAGTGAAGGTGGCCCAAGTGCTAGCCCCTCTAAGCCAACTTCTGAGACTGGTAGTGATGCTAAAGATAAGCCCGCGGCGAACCAGAAGTACGTACAATTCCATGATGTGTTAACAGCCATTCGAGCTCACCAGCTTTAGACTTACTAGGGAAGAGCGAGAAGAGCAGTATAAATTAGCACGTGAGCGCATTTTTGGTAGCTCAGAAGACAGTGTCACGGGTAGGTAACGAAGCAATGTCAGTGAGGAACACTTTTTGACACGAATAATAGAAGAGGGCGATAACGGCGTTTCAAGAGCCAGTTCAGTTTCAGCCAAGGACAAGTCCAGTGTCGGAAAACGAGGTAAAACTGGCAAACAACGACGTGATGATTCGGACAGCTTCGATTCACGACATCAGTACACGCCCTATTGGGGACCTCAGCAACAGACTTGGATATCCCAACCGCAGTACATGCCACCGTCTAATTCTCAATACGGCGCTCAAGCACCACCAGGGCCAGCATACCCAGGTCAAGTCGCACCTGTCTACACACATCAGGGTCCCGGATACCCTGCGATGCCAGCTATGCCACCAAACCAGGCATATCCTCAGTATCCAGCCCCCCCGGTAAGTTCCATGTGAGAATAACATAAGCAGAATAACGACTGATCTATTCCACTAGTACGCCCCTCAAGCTGCCCAACAGCGCTACCCTTCTGGCGGAAGCCCTATGACTAACTATGGTGCACCTGTTCCTCCGGTTGGCCCGCAGCAACCTGCTTGGCAACCGGGCCTTGCTCCTCCTACCCAATTCCAGGCGAGGGGAGGAACCCCAACCGGTCCTCAAGGGCATATCGGAATTCCTTATGCATATGGACAGCTCCCAGCAAATCTCAATCCCCATGATCCGAAGAGTCAGCATCCAATTCCCGGTAGTTATAACCGCAACCACGCCTTTAACCCGAAGACACAATCATTTGTGCCTGGTGGTGGTGGCATGGCTCCTGTCCAGCCCCCGCAGCCGCCATTCACTGCTCCCGGATCGCATCATGGCAGTCCTCAAGTCGGATCACCTCATCTAGCCTATCCTGGCGGTTATCAACAGCCAATATCTCAGCCCTATGGGGGCGGATATGGTATGGTAAGGCAGGGGTCTAGCAACTCGATGCCTGCGTATTCTTCTCCTCGCGTTGCTCATATCCAACACGCACCGCTGCCACAGCCCGTGATGACGCAGAATCCCACACACATGGCTCCCCAGCCTCTTCCCCCTCATTATAGTATCCCCAATCGACCTAACATCCCACAAGTACCTGACCAGCCTTTCTCGCATTTGCCAACATATGGCAATCCCGCCACTCTACCCCAGAAACCAGCTACTGGAATTTAAGCATTGTCATTGTAAAAATGGGGAGGAGCATGACACGGTGTTTACAAATTGGGAGAACCACAAGGCGTACACGGTATATTCAGCATCTTGGCGTTATCGGTGGACAGGATGGACGACATGAATTTGTAGGCCAAGGGCCAATTTACTAGACGAGTTCAATACCACTTTGATATAATTCTTCTTGGCGATGAAGATCAAACAAGGGCCTGGCGGAGAAGAAGATAGTTTTATATGACGATTGAATTCGATTCCATGGCCAGGAATGCCAGAATTTTCATGCCTACCACAACGCCATGATTTTATTGAAACAATTGACCCATGCTTCATCTCACATCCATGCATGCCAGGGGGAGATATCCTAGACTTTCCTTGTCTTCGGGACATCGCCTTGCTCTAACCTGGACTCCGATATCTAGTTCCCATTTCTTCTTTTCATGAAATCTCTTTACTCAGCAGGCTCACGAGGTTCCCTTGGCTCTCGGGGTTCACGCTGTTGGCCACCACCTCGACCGCCGCCTCGGCCCCCTCGCTTGCCTCCCTGTCGGCCACCCTTGTCCTCCGATTTGCCCTCGCCCTCCTTCTCGTTGCTGGTCAGGTTGGCAACAGCCAACCGCTGGGACAGGTCGATCTGAGTACGGATAGTGTTGGCCAGGTAGCTGACCATGAGAACGTCTTGAATGTGGTTGTTAAAATCATGCTCGATCTGCGAAGGATCGACCTTGGGGGCAAGAGACAGAGCGTTGAGAAGGTATTGGCCAACAGTGTTGTTGGGTTCCTCATCCTCATCCAGAACTCCGTTAATCCACTCACTCGCTCTATCGAGAAGGCTGATGGTCTGCTCAATTGATCGACCAAGACCCTCAATGTCAGAGACAAGGGGTGCTGTTCGGGACTCGGCGTCCTTTGCACTGGCGATAGCCTCGAGAGCACTTCGATCGGCATCACCGTAGAGAATCTTGTGGGGGACCTGGATGAAAAGGCAACTGTCGGCAGCACGCTCAGCGTTCACGGCAACAGGGGCGCTGATGTAGCATCGAGATTGTATGTCCTCGCCAGGCTCGGTAGAAATAGTCATGTGAATGGCGGGGTGGGGGAATGTGCCGGTGTCAGGGCTACCGAAGAAGTTCTGGATGAGGGCGCTGAAGCTGTTGAGCTCATGAGAGGTGGTGTACCAGCCGAGGAGGGACTCGCCCCTGTTGGCCTTCAGGGTCAAGGCGAGCATGTTCTTCTGGTATTCGACATCGACCTCAACTTGGTCCTCCTCCTCGGTATGGGGGATAGCGAAGCACGAGCGAACCTCGACTTCAGTGCCATCTTCAGATCGGGTGCCGACGAGGGCGCCAATGACTCTGGTAGATTGCGTATCTCGGATGTCTCGTCGCACGGCGTGATCGAGGATAGAGAGGACAGCCTGTTGAGCAGAGAACAGATCATGTTAGTTGGGGTGTCTTTCCTTTGACGAATGTTCTGATCTCACGATAGAACACAAATAGTCAAGCGGAGAGGGGTCATCGCAATCGTACCTGAGGCTGGATGTTGACAGTGAGCGGGGCAAGGTTAGTCTGGATGCCCACGGTATTGGGCGCCAGAGGCCTCGCCAGGTGAATGAAGCTCTCAGAAGCAGCAGCGGCCATAGTGGGCAACTTTCAAGCTGAAGCTATGAGGAGAGGAGTGTAGATGTCTGCGGAGAAATGGGTGAGCCGGGCCGGGTCGTCTTTGGTCACTCTCGCGAACCTGTCCTATAACAAATTTCGCCGATTTTGAAGAATTGCAGGTTTGGCGGGACGCCGCTGGGGTTGTGCGCGCTAAGATAAGATATGGGATGTCTTAGTTAAGACTGTTCGTGGCGTTTGCGCTGAGAACCCCACCAAGTCGTGGCTTGACAAGGCAAGGCTGAAGGTAGCCTCATAACTTTTTTAACAATTTTTGTTTGATGTCGACAGGCTCTTCGACGCAAACTAAACCGAACTCGTCACTTTTTTTTTTTTTTTTTTTAACGTTCCAACAAATTGAAATCTTCTGGTGAACAGGATAATGCCTCCGCGCGGAAGAGGAGGAAACTTTAGAGGCCGTGGTGGTCGTGGCAGAGGACGAGGTGGCCGAGGGGGTAAAGCGACAAGCCGATTTGGACCTAATCGTAGATTCGACGGAACTCGACTTGCAGAAAATGATGAGTATGGCTCTGGATATGATAGATTACTGGGAAAGTCACTGACATATGGTAGGTCCGAAAGCTCAGTGTCAGAGTCAGGATCTGCGCCTGAAGATACAGTCATGGAGGACATCGATTCAGAGGACGACGACGATGAACACGCAACATCGTCAAAGCCATACATGGCTCTTCTTCAGAGTTTCAGTAACGAAAACAGTGCCCCAGATGCAAAACGACGAAAATTGAACCACAGAAATTCCACTCAATCTCAACCTGAAGAAGACTCATCGGGGGAAGATGAAGACACCGAAAAAGATATCGATCATGCTGAGGACGAGGGTGAAGAAGAAGTCGAGGAAAATTTGGAGGGTGAAGAAGATTCGGAAGATGAAGAAAACCCAACGGATCCCTTCGACGTACACTTTGCGCACCCCAATGACGATGCTGTCTCACAGAGAGTCAGGTCTGTACAAAAGAACGACTGGGCAACGAAGCGAGCATTACTGCCAAATATGAGAGCAACTATCTTGTACCCAGGGTCCGATACAGGGTCCGAAATACCAAAACCTATTGCTGGCTTGGAAGGCCTACAGCTCAAGCAGAAACTTAGAGAGACTTCCTCTCGCAAGATAGGAGACTTCGATGCCCTTCAGCGCAACTTGGGCCCTTTGATCTTCAATTATAACGATGTACTGTTTTGCGATCGCACAGTACGGAACTCAGACTCATTACGAGAATTGGCATGTCTACATGCTCTCAACCATGTCTTCAAGTGAGTCGATCATTTTTACATTTCATATAAGCCCTAGTCGCTAATCAAGGAAGAACACGAGACCGTGTTATCAAGAACAACTATAAGTTGGCCAAGGAGGGCCAAGATGCCGACCTAGAATTACGAGATCAAGGCTTCACCCGTCCCAAGGTGCTCTTCCTCTTACCAACACGTAACTCGGCTCTCCGGATGGTGAACATGATCCGTGATATCTGTGAGCCAGATCAACAAGAGAACCGCAAGCGATTTGATGATGGCTATGTCGACAAAGAGGCTAAGTTTGGCGCCGATAGACCGGCTGATTTCAAGGATCTTTTTGAGGGAAGCGATGATGACATGTTCCGTCTGGGCATGAAGTTCACTCGCAAGACAATCAAATACTTTGCGCAATTCTACAACTCAGACATACTCTTCGCCAGTCCTCTCGGCCTTCGTATGGCTATCGGCTCTGAAGAAGACAAGAAGCTTGACTTTGACTTTCTGAGCTCTATTGAGATGGTCATTGTTGATCAAGCGGATGCACTTCTGATGCAAAATTGGGAACACGTCGAATTCATCTTTGAGCACATGAACCTCCAGCCCAAGGATGCGCACGGTTGCGATTTTAGCCGTGTCAGAAGTTGGTATTTGGAAGACTGGGCAAAATATTTCAGACAGACTATCATCATGTCTGCCTTCAACACCCCCGAGCTGTCCGAGCTTCTCCGATCACACTGTCACAACTGGGCTGGAAAAGTCCGGCTGCAGCCCGAGTATCCGGGCATGTTGTCGCAACTCGGTATCAAGGCGAAGCAAACCTTCTCAAGGTTTCAATCTAGCTCAGTCGATAAGGATCCTGATGCGCGATTCGAGTATTTCACTTCTGCTATTGTCCCCTCCCTTGCCAAGCGTGCAAAGGATGCCACTGGAACACTCATTTTTATCCCCTCGTATCTAGACTTTGTCCGAGTGAGAAACTACTTTGCAACGTCAAGCGCAGTCGAAAATGTCACTTTTGGGGCCATCTCTGAATATGCAGACGTGCCAGAAGCCTCGCGGGCGCGGTCACATTTCCTCAACGGCCGCCATCGCGTTCTGCTCTACACTGAGCGAGCACATCATTTCCGACGATATCAGTTCCGTGGTGTGCAGCGAGTCATATTCTACGGATTACCTGACAACCCCATCTTCTACACTGAAATTGCGGGTGGGTATCTTGGCAAGAGTGAGCAGGACCTCAGACTTGAACCTGGTCAGGGAACTGTCAAGGTTGTGTTTTCAAAGTACGATGTGATGAAGTTGGAACGGATCGTGGGCTCTAAAAGAGTCGGCAAGATGATTCAGGATCGCGGCGATACCTTTGAATTCATTTAAATGCATCTTGTACCAGGGAGCATGTTTGTATGTTTGAAAAGTTATTAAGAGCTAGGGCAGCGTATCAAGTCCGCCTTTTTCAAAGCACCATGGTTAGGCAAAACGACGATCTTGTCATGATTCAATAATTTATACAGCTTTTGTACAGAGCCTCGCGCCTTTCATAATATGATAAACATGTCGCTCCTATGGCGAGTTCTTCTGTTGCGCCGCCTTTCTCACTGACTCCGGCACGATGCCAGCGGCCATTTCCTTTGCCCGCTCAGCATTCTTGTCTGCCGCCTTCTCGGCCTCGACTTCCGCCAAACTACTCTCATCCCGTGATGGTCCAGTCTTCTCACCAGTCTTCAAAATCATAAACCTCCGCACCATCTCCTCAAACGGCACCTCGCCGCGGAACTGTGTGACTTTCTTGATGTTGGTTCTGGTGACGGGAGTATGCTCTTGCCCTAGCATTCGGTCGCGGGCAACTGTCTTGGCAGTCATCATGAAGCGGGAGTCCTTTGGGCCGTCGACGAATTCAAGTATGGCACTCTCGCCCTGGTCGTATGTGTTCTTGGACTCGGTGCGCACGACGCGAGTATAGCCTCCCTCTCGGGTCAAATATCGGCTTCGCAGCTCGCCTAGCAGTTTAGGTAGGGTTGTGGTGGGGGTCTAGCGAAGAATCTTGCTGTTAGCATGGCTTCTCTGAATAAGCCCTTGTGGTATACATACATATAGAATGCCCTGTGCTGATCTCCGAGCAGGCTCGTTGTCCCTCTTCGCCAGTGTGATGAGCTTCTCTGCCATGCGCTGGGCTTCCTTTGCCTTGGCGTAAGTTGTGTGGATATGTTCGAACTGGACGAGTTGAGTAACCAGACCGCGCAGCAGGGCCACACGGGCTGCTGAATTGCGACTCAGATGTCGGTACTTGACTGTACCGCCAGCCATTGTGACGAATCGTTATAGTGGCAACTGACTGGGGAAGGGTATCGAGTCAATGGAAAGGCAGTACTCGAATTATTAAAGGTGTGTTCGATCAGTTCGTCGCTTTGCACGTGGGCAGCTCTAAATCCGTCCAAGATACTAGGTTCGGACGGTATCTTTGGTGGTCAGTTTTTGGTGGAGGGAAATTTTTGGCTGGGCCTTTTCCGGAGCCGGCTTGTCTTGTCCGCCGACAGAGCCTTTGCACTACGTCAACCCACCACCAGCAGAACCTCTTCAACAGCTCTCCAAAGGGGAAATCGCACGCGTCACGAGGGCAATTGGGCTCGCGCACGCTATGAAACGCTGTATCTAAGCTTCATTCGACCCTCACTTTCGTATTGGTCGTTTCTGATACATCAAGAACCCGGCAAATTACCGCATCTCGGTCAGCCGGGCAAAGCTCTCCATCATGGGCTTCACCACTGGTTTTGTACGCAACTCGATGAGCCAGGCTGAAATAAATAATCTTGCATAAGATTGTATGCTAACTTCGGCTATCAGACCGGCGGCGTCACTCTCACCCTCTCCCTCGCCTACCTCTCCGTGCTTGCTCACCAGCGCACCCGCGAGCAACAAGGCTCTGCCCTTCGCGCACAAGCTCTCGCCATCCAAGGGTTGATCGACCCTCTTCCACCACTACCTCCGCCCACACGGTCTGAAGTCGCCGCTGCTCAGAGGGCTCAAACTGTTGAGATTGCCAAGGATCGATGGAACACCGAAGTTGAAAACGCCGTGCGATGGGTGCAGCACACTGACTGGGTTCAAGTGCGCGAAGGCCTCGAAGATACTGCATCGCGGCTATGGGCCCGAGCCTTTGGTGTTAGCCCCTCGGAAGCTGCTGGTGAGGCTGAAAGAAAGGTTAAGGAGACTGAGCAGCAGGCCAAGCCCATCGTAAAACAGGGGGCTGCTATGCTTGGTGATGCTAGTGGAAAGGTAGCGGCAGCGGCCAAAAGCGCTTTCCAGAAGGCAAAGGCTGAGAGCAAGGATTTCGCCAGTGTTGTTCTGGACCACAGCAAGGATAAGGAGAATGTCGATATTGCTCAAGAGGACGGTACTCTTTCAGCACTGACTCCCGTGGAGAAGGCCCTTCAGCAACGATTCAGCAAACCTGAGGACAAGGTGAACAAGACAGTGGAAGAGGCGCTGAATGACAGATACAAGCCCATGGAAGCGAGGGATAACACCCAATTGAGAGGAGTCTAAAGGAAAGTCGTTGAACAAAAGGTGGGCTGGTTGACGATGAGTGGGTGAACGGTGTGAATATTTGTTGTACATTGCTATCTGTACCACCATTTCTTAGAGTCACTCGAATAGAAACCAAGCTTGGAAATGCTTGGTATGATAAACAGAGTTGTTGTGTCAAGTGAGTAATGTGATAAGAGCTACTGATCACCTCTCAATGCGAACTACCTATATACAGACCCCTTATTTACAAACAACTCCTTTTTCTATGCGGTTAATTGCGGCTTTCCTCCACATACATCGATAGTCATATGCCAACACTGGACTTATTAACGAAGGATCAATGGCTGGCGATAACTCCAAGGGAGGGGCAAGCAACGGCAAAAGCCATTGCAGTAAACGCCAGCAGAGCAACAGTCATGCCAAGGGCCACCACAGCAAAAGCCATCATGATAAGAGCGATAGGCCAGAGACAGGCACCATGGCCACTGAGGACTTGTACGGCATGGAGTCGGGGGCTACGAAAAAGAAGAAGAACAAGCGCCGCCATCGTCATCCCAAGCCTAATCCGAGACTCCCAACTGACTTCCTTGCCCTTTTGTGCTGGGATTCTTGGCTCCCGTGGCCGATTGATTCCAAGAAAACCCACATTGACAAGACATCGCGCAAGCACAAGAGGTCTAGGAAGAAAACATCCCACTCAGGCACCTCACATCGTGTGCAATCTTGGGTTCGGGAGGTGTCTGCTCAAGTAACGACCTCCGCGCCCCCGATACCTCCAACTATGCCATCTCCAGCACCATCAACTCCCCTTTTACATCCAGTTTCGACATCCTCCGGGCCTCAGCAAGGAACCCAGGCTGAAGAGGCTGCTTCGAATACCGGTAAGAATATGGATAGAGGTGCACTCACATCATGTAATACTAACCTTGGTGAAAAGGGCGAACCAAAGATAACAGTTCACGCAACTGATCAGTATATGCAATGGAACAGCAGCGAGACTCTTGGTCGACGAAGATCCGAGACACAAGCAGATGGTTGAGTGTTGGAGACATAGACGAAAAGAATAGCAACGCCTGGACAGTGAAGAGCATCAGAGACTTATGCGAACAAGAAAAAAGCAATCAATATGGACATTTGGCATCGATAAGAATGCCTGCGGATAGACGGCTGGAACAGAAAGTGAATGTGTATGCACAGGTGAAAGGAGACTAGGTGGGTGTTCTTGATATGACGAAATGGGACCTCGCAGTGTCTTCTGATGCCCAATATGAGATGGATGTGACGAACTTCCGAGAAAAGACGGGACCTTGCAGCTGGTCCCTTTGATGACTGGAGATATACTGGACATTGCTGGCCAGGGAAAAGGTGTCATCCACAGCTTTGCTCGTTGATGCCTGAGGTAAGCGGCTGCAACAAACCTAGGTACCTTCTAACAAGAGGTAAGGTAAGTAGGTATGTCAGTAGGTTAGTAGGTAAGGTAGGCACCTTCATTCTCACACATTTCTCTTTGTGCTTCGTCCATTACCTACCTACTCACCAACAATATGCTTTTCGGTACACGGAGAACCGACCTTGGTGTGTTGTTGAATCGTCCACGCCCCAGCAAATGGCAACAGTTCTGGTCTAAGCCGTGCATATTTCTTGCACATTTCTTATACAGTCTTCGTCGCATTACCCACGAGCCTCCCGCAAATCCCATCTCTATTGTGTGCATATCAGACACGCACAATTCTCAACCTCAATTGCCCCTTGGAGATGTACTCATTCACGCCGGAGATCTTACACAGTCGGGGTCGCTCGGAGAGCTAAAAGCTACTGTTGCCTGGCTCAAATCTCAACCACACACACACAAGATCATCGTGGCAGGAAACCACGACATACTGCTCGATAAAGGCTGTGATCGTCGGGAGGAATCAGCAGCTGAAAGAGAGTGTCTAGATTGGGGAGATTGTATTTATCTTCAGAACGAGACTACAACTGTCACCTGCAGAAATGGCCGAACCCTAAAGATATATGGAAGCCCTCTATCACCTCGCCACGGAAACTGGCCGTTTCAATATTCACGGAGCCAAAATGTTTGGTCAGATACTGCTCCGAACGATATTGATGTTCTCGTCACTCACGGCCCTCCTTTCGCTCATCTCGATCTAAATCTCGGATGTCGTTATCTTCTCAAGGAGTTATGGCGCATCCGTCCGCTGCTGCATGTGTTTGGGCATGTACATGAAGGGTATGGACAGGAATCTGTGGTTTTTGATAGATTGCAAAAGGCATACGAGAAGGCTTTGTGTGATGGCACCTTCTGGAGTTTAATGAAGGTATTCAAGGAGTTTTTGAGGTTGCTTCCAATGAGAAAGAAGCCGGCGATGACGACCTGTCAACTTGTGAACCCAGCAATGGTCGGTGGACTTAGGGATGATGAGAAGAGAAAGGCAATCAAGGTCATTATTTAATTATCTTGTCGATGTGACTAAGAGAGCACTTGAGTATACTGGGTTCAGCTCTAAACAAAGGCCGCATGGCGCTCAGCAACTATTATATTCATAGCCAGAAACTCAGTGCTTCGGAATTTGTCCTCTGGCGTCTCACCAGAAGAGATTGAAATGGTGATTTGCTCAGTCAGACGATTTACAGCCTTGGCCCAGGATGGTTGAAGTTCAAGAACTACTTCACGGGCAAGCAGTTCCGCCTCGGCTTCTTCGCCGACGATGATTGCAGGGCAACACCGCCGTGGTAAGCCTCTTTCGATGAGTCGGTCGAAGAAGTACTCCATCTCAGAGCGAAGACCGGCGGTATATCCAACAACAAGGTACTCATACATTCGGTACAGGGATGCAGTAGGATTCTTCTCCTTGGTAGAAGCTGGTTTTTCCAGACGCTCATGTCGTCGATCAAGCAGCCAAGTAAATTTAGGGACATCGTGCATTTGGCCAGAAAGGAGAGACAGTTGAGGTTTGGGGGGAACAGCACGGATTGCTGGAAGACAAGGCATGTTGGACACTTCTAGGGAACGGTCAGATTCTTTCTTGTTTGTGTTACGTATCCCGTTACAAGTCTCAACAGCCGTTACTGAAAACATCCAAAAATTAACAATCTAGGCTGAATACGCTCGATTTTTGCCCACATGGGATGTCAAGATGGACGAAGTTTCAGGCTATTAACGATTTATAGGCAAAGCCCTTTAGGATTGAGGCTCCTGTTAACCGATGCTTTGCAAGTTGAGAAAGCTAACAATCATGATGTTGACCCAGTGAGGCTTTGCCTCATCAGGGGCAATGAATGTTTAAATCATACTAGGCTGTGGGGATGCCTAGATATATCTTTCGAGGATATCCAATAAACGTAAAAACAAAGATTATAAAACGCAGGTAAGAAATAATGCATAGAGAACGTCAAGAAGCATTACTCATCATGAGAAAGCAGTCTGTCTGTGGTTCCACGATCCGAGGAAATGCCAAACATCGGATCACGCGATAAGGAGTTCGTTCAGTAATATGGCTGGGGGAGGAAAGAAAACCCAGGACCTTCACCTTATGTGACAAAAGACATTTAGGCAAATTAGCCTAAGTTTAGGGGACTCTTTGCTAAGTTTATTTTAGCATCCTCTTATTACGTCCAAAGTTTTCTTCCCCAATGGTGCTATGGCATGTCTTTGCGATGACATCTCCGGAAAACCCCCCACTTGTTCCGGCCTACCGGCATACATAGAGCGTCAAGGGCGGGGCGGGGCGGGGCCGTTATTGGCTTGCGGGGTTGGGTGCTCGGCTGGCAGTTTTCCACGGCTTCTTCGATGAGGTAGCCAATGGATTGATCCAATGGATTTTTGGAACACTTCAGACGAGTTCCGGGACATATAATCCAGAGATTCGTCAAACTTGAGACTAGGGTCCGGCGGCAACTGATTGAATTGGCCTACCCGTCAGGACGGGCCCCCCGAATTTACCCTTGTAAGAAGAAGAAAAAGGCCCCAAACAGAAGGATTCCGAGGTTCTTTTCAGGGTCTCTTTGCTGGTTCGATGGCAGTGAAGCGAGGTCGGCAGTCGCCGGCGCAGCTCAGCTAAGACAGTTGAGGAAATTTTCCAGTGGCAAGCGATTGCGATTGGGCGATGAAATGGAGTCGGTGGGTGGCTGATTCCTCTGATTGGATGGGCCACAGACTTTCCGAACTTGACCGATCACGCCGCGTGCACATGCGCAAGACGGAAATCGCTGACGGGCTCAGTTATACCAACGCTCTCATTGGCAATTACTGTTCTATCTAAGATTCTGGTCCCCGGCGCTCAACCTTTATCATCTCTTCCCTCCCCAACGGTCAACTTACCTTTTGTCTTACTCTCCTCCTTCAACTCCTCTCGATACCCGTTGTCTTGCTGTTCGTGATTTGCGTTGTTTCATCTTCCAATTGTCATCCTTCCGACCTGTTCCGCCCATCACAAAAGACCCCAGTTGACCGTCCGTTGAATTTTTGGCCACCTTGCGCCTGAGGCCCGCCATCTGTTTCGCCCTGAAACTTTCGCTCTTCATCCTTTCAAGACCAACCATCGTCTCTCCAAATCACCATCAATCGTAATCGACATCATGTCTTTCTCCAGCCTTGTTCAGGACTTGAGCCTTCGCGACTCCAATGGCGCTCGCCGCCCTCAGATCCCCGGTCCCCGCTCATCCGTCTCGACTCTCGATGACCGAGCTTCACACGTCTCGCGTGCTATGTCCTACACCAGCACTGCTGCCACCAGCGTGAGCATTTCCGGCGACATTTCAAGCCAACTTCATGGTGGCTACTTCCACCCTCTGGCCCGTTCATGGCAGGCCGAGCGCCAACTCACAAAGGTATGTAGCGTAATTGAGACCCTAGTCACTAAGGCCGAGGTGTCTAACAGGATGTATATAGTCCATGCTCATCTACCCTCTGTTCGTCACCGATGGCGAAGGCGACATGATTCTCGTCCCTTCTCTACCCGGCCAGCACCAGCTGAGCTGTGACAAGCTGATTCCCTTCCTCGAGCCTCTCGTTCATAAGGGCCTCCGCTCTGTCATGCTCTTTGGTGTTCCCATGCAAACTGGCACAAAGGACGCTCTAGGTACCGCCGCCGACGACCCTGAGGGACCTGTCATCAAGGCCATTCAAATCATTCGCCGCCGTTTCCCACAGCTCTTTATCTGCTGTGATGTCTGTCTTTGCGAGTACACTTCTCATGGCCATTGCGGTATTCTCCGTGATGATGGCAGTCTGAACAACCAGTTGTCTGTCGACCGTATCTCTGATGTCGCCATCGCTTATGCCAAGGCTGGCGCTCACTGCGTAGCTCCTTCAGACATGAACGACGGCCGCATTCGCGCCATCAAGCTTAAACTGATTGAGGAGGGAATTGCCCACAAGACCGTTCTTATGTCGTACTCTGCCAAGTTCTCAGGCTGCTTGTATGGCCCATTCCGAGATGCCGCCGGCTCAGCACCTTCATTTGGTGACCGCAAGTGCTACCAGCTTCCTCCCGGTGGTCGTGGCCTCGCACGACGTGCCATCGTGCGAGATATCAATGAGGGAGCCGATATCATTATGGTGAAGCCTGCTAGTCAGTATCTGGACATTATCAGTGATGCGAAGGACCTAGGTAAAGATCTTCCCGTGGCTGCATACCAGGTCAGTGGCGAGTATGCTATGATACATGCCGGAGCCAAGGCAGGAGTCTTCGATCTCAAGGCAATGGCTTTCGAGTCAACAGAAGGCATTCTTCGAGCTGGCGCTACTATTGTGGTCAGCTACTTCACCCCTGACTTCCTCGACTGGCTCGAAAACTAAGGATTATAAATTACATGTGATACAACGAGATTTATTTCAAGGCGTTGGCGGGTGTTTTGGACGAAAAATATGGGCGTTTTGTAAATGAAGAAAGGGAACAAGGGATTTGATTATATTATATCAAAAAGAACTATACGAATGGAATCAAGAATCACTCGCTAATGTAAGACATGTATACATACGAACCTTGATTGATTTGCTGTCACTGGTGCTTGTTATACATGACACCGATAATCCCGGTAACTTGAACTGACATAGCTACTAAGGCAAAGGGTTGACAGGGCTGCAGGCTGAGTTGAAGATGAAATACAGATTGTATAGCGCGGTGGGCCATGGCAAGGAAACGAAGCGTATCTGTCAGGCTCGATCAATGCTGCTGAGGTGTGGTTTTGTGCGAATGATAAGCACAGATGACGTGTCGTTCGTTCTACTCATCTGTCAAGATGAGGTCGACGAGAAACTAGATGGCTGGCAGTGAAGCGGGATAGTGATAGCCGTGTCGATCACAGCACACTTTGGAGCCATGGGGTATGGGCACAAGCAGGTCCACAGGGTGATGTTTACAAGATTACGGAGTAGTAGATGCGAGATAGGACCTGGCAAGCTTATATGTTTTATGGTACGAAGTAGCGAGGGTTGGTACTTTGTGACTACTTATTTACTAACGGTATTTGGCAGACTGAAGCACATAAAAATCACCAATGCCGAGGTATACAGTGCATAGCAACTCATGCGTAAATTCAAAATACGGTATCAAGACGCAACAGGAACGCTGTCTATTCGCCAGCCCCTATTGTCTACGTTGGAAATCTGGGTCTTCTTGTTTTTGTCGTCGTCAGCTGTGAGCTCATGATGCGCCGTGTTGACGCGCTGGGAGCTCTCCCTTCCCTGAAGCACAGCCCAGTTTTTCTCCACATGAGAGCTCAGTTGCCGGTTCAGAGAGTGCGAAGAGGGAAACAAGCTTTATTGGTAGTTTCATGTTGACAACTGAGATCGGTCCCAGAGAAGAGGATGTGAGATCGAAGTCTGGACGAACCAACAAACGAACCAACAAGTTTGCCAAGTATTGATCGACTATGTACCAAGTTAGTATCCTCAATGATCTCTCGATTCACATAGAGCTCGACTCAGCTCACCGCGTGAGCTATGCTAGAGGTTATACAGAATTGGCTCTTTTACGGTTTAGGATGGTGTTGTGTTTGAGTTACGCTCCACCGGGAATTTAGTCGAGCTGTAACGCCGGGAACACTACCTTGTGTGCTGTCGACCAGTCGTCTGAGATGGCAGCTTGAAGTGGTGCAGACGATAGATGATGATGGGCCGTGTGATTATCAGGGCGGATTTCCCATCTTGCACAACTGAGGATGTGCTGTTTCTCAATGGCTCTGTCGTAAAGTCGAAGCCGCTTAGCCGTGCCAAACATTTATATGTAACCCTTGAAGCTGTGTACTCTACAGATGAGACAATATCTGGTGCACTGTTGGGATGCCTGCATCACAGTCTAAGTATCCATAGCAGTTGAAAGGATATGGGAGGCTACATAGCATAGGAACCTCACGTACGCGCGTTTCTGAGGGAGCATCCCAGTATATGGAACCCTACATGTTGTAAATAATTGGGCCTGGAGGGACGTTATCATAATTTGTGTGGTGGGTCCATTTTGATGCTGGTTTAACGTCAAATGCAAATGCAAATGAAGAAGAAGAAGATAGAACGATTGGATTAATTGGAAAATATCTGACGGCCTATAATTACTATAGCATGCAACAACGATCAAAACATTAAGAAGTTAAGGATAATTTCGTGGGAAAATGTACATACGTAGATACGTAGCCAAAGCTATCCAATAGACGGAAATAAAGAAATAGACAGATTTACAGGGGTAAGAAACCTTGGCTTTTTCTTAGCCAATGCTTAATTACTTACCTGAACTGACACCCCTGTGTTAAAATACATGTCTCACCATGGCGTGGAAAATCAAGGTATTCTGGCTTTGTCTTTGTCAGCGGACGCCTTCGGAAACCTCTGTCGTCTTTTGATACACATATGATGTTTTAGGTGCGTTTCTTTAAGCCGCATTATCCATCTGCCTACCTTATACAACGATAAAACCCTTTCTATTTCATGCTTAAACTGATATCTGAGAAAACTCGGTTATCGGCATCATATCAAGCACTTGTCATGCAATCATCCACCATCTTGTGCTATACAAACTCCACAAAGATGCTGCAGATCTCCATTCTTCGCCCCTGGTCCTGACTGGTATGCGGCTTGAACTGTCGAAGATCGGTAGATGGGTGGGCAACAATGTGGATATGCATTCATGGCATTTATAACCTGCGTTATACTCTTATGTATGTATACATATGAGGAAGCGAACCAGGGCGTTTCAAGCCAAACCAAGACGTTGAAACACAACGTGTCTCCAGTGATAGACGTTTGGCTCACGGGACGGTGCAAGTTGAAAGGCTACCTCTGTCCGTTCGTGTGAACAACTGGAGCTGAAGCTGGAACGGGAACTGCGAGTGTCTGTCACTTGTATAGTCTAGTAGTGATACTGTGAGATACTGTATAACCCTGACTCCCAACCCCAACACTATGTATACCGTAGTCTGCCTTTTCCCTGTTTCCTTATCTTCTGCGTCGTCGTCGTCGTCGTCGCCCTTTGTTCTCTACATCAACGGCCGTGTTTCTTCAGTGCCTACCTACAGAGACTACAAGAGATCCCCTGGTGGTCATCTCTTGGCATCTCTAGCCCTCACTTTTCATCCTCGTTTCCTCTTCCACAGCTGATCTCTCGGCAAACACTCGTCCAGTTCCTCCAGTTTTTGTTTTACTTTGGTCAAAACTGTTCCATTTGTTTCCTACACCAGGAATTAGAAGATCATCACGCTCCTTCCATTTCTGTCGTTTTCTGTTCCACGCTTTCCACTTGGTAACCCACGCCCTCTTTCCCTATTTCCCTCCTGGGCCACTTCCTTCCTCGTTTTCCCATCTCTGCCAGACCAGAACCGCCCAAAAGGTCTCGCTGGACTTTCAACTATGAGTCGTCATTCTCATTCAATACACTCACTCTCTGACGAGGAGAAGATGGGATTGCTCGACAACAGGTCTGTCTCCGACGTTGACAGTGACAGCGGTCGAGATGATCAAGACCACCATCGGCTTCACTTTGAGAAATGGGCCGGCCCCATTCTCGCTCCTGTGGACTACGTTCGTTCAACCCCTTGGAGAGTTTACCTA
The DNA here is from genome assembly GCF_900044065.1 of Fusarium mangiferae. Classification (NCBI taxonomy): domain Eukaryota; kingdom Fungi; phylum Ascomycota; class Sordariomycetes; order Hypocreales; family Nectriaceae; genus Fusarium; species Fusarium mangiferae. The sequence goes on from NW_024573925.1 coordinate 2,285,582, forward strand.
GTTCGCTTCGCCTGGTTCTTCGTTCCCAGTTATCTTCAGGGACGACATGCTCGGGAACAGATTCGACCGGCCAAGCTCGCTCCTACAGCCTACCTCGACGGCATGCGAGGTGTTGCCGCCCTCGTCGTCTTGTTTTGTCATTTCTTCTACCAGGCATTCGTCATCGCCAAAGGCTGGGGCTGTGACGATGCCCACTACAACATCTTGAAGCTACCAATTATCCGATTGTGGTATCAGGGACCTCCAGCTGTCTGTCTTTTCTTTGTCATCTCGGGATACGCCCTCTCCTATCGACCTCTGAAGCTCATCCGGAGCAAGAACACTCAGGACTTCTCGACTACCATGAGTTCTCTAGTGTTCCGACGGGGCATACGCCTATACCTTCCAACCGCTATCTCTACCCTAATGATCGTGTCCTTCATCCGCTTGGGTGTTTACGAATGGACGAGAGAGTTTGCCATGGACCGTACTTTCATGAGGAACGTCAGAGAACCTCACCCCCAACGTCTCTCCACAAACTATGCCCAGTTCACAGAATGGGCAAAGGATATGTTCAATTTTGTCCATGTCTTCGGCTGGAAGACCCACGGTGGAAGCACCAGTAGGTCAAACCATCCACTTAAATAAATCCTACTAACCATTCATCTAGACTATGACCAGCATCTGTGGACCATCCCTGTTGAGTTTCGTTGCTCGCTGTATCTCTTCCTCACCCTAATAGCCACTGCTCGACTTCGAAGTCAGTGCCGATTTATCACCGTTGCCGGTATAATGCTCTTTACCTACCGAAATTCACGTTGGGAATTTCTCATGTTCCTCTGCGGCATGGTCCTGGCTGAAATTGATCTTATCCGCGGCGCCCACGTCTCACCTCCTGCTCTCCCCATCGAGGAGAAGACCCAGCCTAGTCAACGCCGTTGGTACCAGAGCGCTTTCTGGGCAATTTTCAGTGTCGCTAGCTTATATCTTATGAGCCAACCCGATGAGGGCGGTGATCGAACACCGGGCTGGATCTACCTTACGTCGCTGATTCCTAAGTGGTGGGCGGCCGAAAAGTACAGATACTGGCAATGTACGGGCGCTGTTATGTTTGTTCTCGCAGTGAGCCGCTCGTCTAACTGGCAGCGCGTATTCAACTCGGCGTTCGTGCAGTACTTGGGCAAGATCTCCTATGCCCTTTATCTTATGCATGGACCCGCCATCCATGCCGTTGGATATCATTTCGAAAAATGGTCCTATAGCGTGACGGGTACCGAGGGGCACCGCTTCACTGCTGGTTTCGTCCTGAGCTCGTTCTTTGTGATTCCAACTATCTTTTGGTGGGCTGATATATTTTGGCGGGCGGTCGATATCCCAACAGTCAAATTCGCAAAATGGTGGGAAAACAAGCTTATTGTTAAGTCGGACTAGAGTTCATGGCACCAGAAGAAAACTGATTCGTGATATTCGGCGTTTGAGGTTAGCGTTTTGCAAGCTTTGGTTCTACAGAGGCTGGTCTTCGTTCCGAAGACCTATTCGACGGCGTTTGGGTGGTTGATTTCTATCGCACAAGGGACAGAGGGAGGGGTCTATTTCTTTCATCCCGGGAGAAGTTTATGAGATGTCGTGACTTGGTGGCATCCAGACGTTCCGTTCAGTTGCTAAAACAGTACCATATTAAAAGAACTGTTAGATCATATCGTGTGCGAATATAGGTGCAGGGAGATCAACAAAATACACTTCTATTTCTAGCTGTAGCATGCGCACCTCAGCTATGTCTACCTAAACGATCACCCAAACTCTTGGGTCCTCTTCTAGATGGTTTTTTTTCATATGGGAAATAGGATCGGGCAATCTAGTCATGGTTAGGTCGTGCATACACCTGCTTGCCTGCCACCCATGTCTCCTTAACTTTTAGGGTGCGTAAATCATCTATATCGTAAGACTCAATAGGTTTATCAAGGACAACCCAATCAGCCAAAGCGCCGTCGCGGATGACACCAGCGCGAGTATCAAGAAAGGCTCCATAAGCAGGAGCTCGCGTGAATCCCCACATCGCTTCATCTAAGCTCAATGCCTCTTCTGTGTGCCAGCCATCGGGGCTATCGTCTGTTCCACGACCCGTATGCGGGCTTCGACGGGTTACGGCGGCGTAGATGCCCTGGAATGGGTTGGGGGGCTCAACAGGAAAATCGCTACCCAGAATCGGATGGGCAGAAAGAACAGAACGCATCCGGTAGGCGGAGGACGATAGACGGTCTTTACCAAGCCGAGCAAGAGCATACTTCATGTCTGATGTTGCATGTGTGGGTTGAATAGAGGGAATGATGCCGACTTCTCGAATCCGTCGCTGGTCATCTGGATGGATTATTTGGGCGTGCTCAATGCGAAAGCGATGGCGAGCTTGACAGGCAGCACGCGCTTCAATCTGATCATGGGCGGACTGGTCCGGAGTCGAAGGGTGTGCACCTTGGGCAGTAGCCTCATGAAGGCACTGCTGGACAAGAGCCGCCTCAAGAGCGTCCACAGCGTTACGGTTGGCAAGATCGCCGATAGCATGGATATTGACTTGGTATCCGTCGGCAGCCCAGCGCTTGGTCACATCAGTAAGAGCAGAGGCGTTGATAAGAAGCGAGCCTGATGTCCACGGGTGGTCGGAGTATGGCTCGAGCATGGCGCTGCCCCAACTTCCGAGAGCGCCATCTGGCTGAGGTTAATCACTACCTTGGGTAGTTTTGATGGAGACACGTACCCGCAAATAGCTTGACACTCTGAACTGCAAAGCGATCATCGTCTCGGGCGAACTTGACAGCTTCCTCTGGGCAGTACGAGTTACGCTGAGGACATTCCAACATTGCATAGACACGAAGGGTCCAGTCGTCTCCTGAAGAGAGCTCGTTGTAGAGATTCAAAGTATCTGGAGTTGCTCCAGCATCGTGCATGCCAACAAGACCAACCTCGTTAAGGCGCTTCATGGCGGTCTTGACTGTACGAGCCTTAAAGTCCCGGCCAGGCTGAGGCCAAATTGAGATGACCAGGTCCATGGCGTTATCGCAGAAGACACCGAGGCCAGGGTCGCGAATGATCTCACCTCCCGGGACAGCGTCAGGGAGGTCCGATGGGAGGAGATCGAGCACAGGCTGGGAAACCCAAGTGCAGTGAACATCAATGCGATCAAGCATAAGATAGATGCCGCTGAGCTCTGTATCCTGCGTTATATCTGCCTATGAAACCTGTTAGTGTATGGCGGGAAGCTAACAGATATGAGTGTCTTACAGCTGTGGGCATACGTCCAAAAAAGGTCTGATCCCATCCAACTCCGCGAACCCAATTGTCTTTCGATCCGGCCCCAGGGTTAGCAGAGATGTAGTCTTTGATCCTCGTACGGACTTCCGCGAGAGATTGGGCACCGAACAGATCAACAGAGTGGAGGAACTCCCCGTACTGGAGCAAGTGACCATGTCCATCCCAGAGTCCTGGAATCACATAACCATCTATCACGGGCTGATCAGCGTCTCGTGGACCAACAGCAGTAAAGACGCCATCCGCAACAGTGAAACATTGAGCCTCAGCCTGCTCAGGGTCATGTGTTCGGATGGAATTGTAACAAAACGTTGCGGATTCTCCCTCGCCCGAAACTGTGAGTGGCTGTTGAAGACGGTACGCAACTGCAAAAGCGACAACTATGAGGGGCAGGACGAGTCCCCATCTGATCACAGAGGCTGTGACAGCCATCGTCGAACACTTGGCTTATAGCTGAACTGCTACTCCTGATGTAAGTAGCAGAGCCTAGTTGTGTAAAGGCATTGGATCTGTTAGAGATGGCGGAGCCATGATTTGATAGCTGCGTGTTATCGATAAGAATTTCGGTGATCTTTGTGGGGGAAGCTGCATGATACGCGGGAAGAGGTTTTCGTCTCAAGGATTGATTTAGATAGTGCGCATCATAGAAAAGAAAACATTATTTCTCTATAAAATATATTCGCCTGGAATTATAGGACATGAGGTGTCTTGCTACGGTCAACTTTACGATGAGATTTGTGTCAGCCAGGGACCCTTACCCAATTGCATCTTGATCGCGAGCTTACCCCAGAGTCATAGCTCTCCACATTAGACTAATTCGTACCTTAATTGAATCACCAACCAGATTCTCTTAAGCTCTGATTGATTTTACAACTGTTGACCCATGCAATATACTTTTAAGGATACACAAGTCCTGCGAATAGCAGTTCTATGGCTCGCTCTCAAACATCTAGCTCCACTGGTCTTCAAACAATAGGAAATAGAGACTTGGTGTCACTGTTTGTGATGACTTGCAATAACTACTGGCTGAATACGGCAAAAAGGATGCTGCCGTGGCTGGTACACTGAATAAGCAGCCTATCTGCATATCTATATCTCTGGATTCCTATCTAGAATTGCCTATATAACCGCATGGCACTGGCAGACTTGATCCGACAGTGTCGGCTTGACTTTTCGGAGGCTTCCTATCCATCTACCCCTATCACATCAGCAACAACAGTAACGATAACTTCCATCCTAACAATCTGGCCATCTATTAACAAGAGAATAATAAGCCCAACCATGGCTCTCGCGCGAGCTGAACTCGAGTCCATCACGGCTGTTCACGTTCGAGAGCCCCTTCCGGCCGACACCCTCACGGCCGCCTTCAACTCCAAACCTTTCATCTCTAATGAATCGATCATCAACCTCCGCGATCTAGGTGCTGTTCCTGGCAGCGCCATACGCCCTGGCCATATCTTCCGCTCTGGTATGCTTGACACCGCCGCTGACGACCCAGAAGCCATGGCCTGGCTGACTGCCAACGTCAAGACTGTTTTTGATCTTCGCAGCAAGGAAGAGCGAGCTACGTATCCCAGTCCAAGAATAACCGGTGTCAAGTTTGTCTTCTGCGAGCGCGTTGCTGAATACCCCCAGCCTAGTCCCGCTGACTTTGCTGTTGATGACGGCAGAACTGCTTGGAGGGAGCAGCTGATGGCTGTCATAGCGGCGTACAAACCCTCTATCCGAGCAATCCTCGAACACGTGAGGGACAAACCGAACGAGCCCTTTCTCTTTCACTGCACTGGTAGGAAATCCAGGTTTATGTTCAAAGGGTTGTGAAACTAATCGTCAAACTGAGCTATAGCTGGCCGTGACCGCACGGGCGTCATGGCAGGGCTCCTGCAGACCCTTGCTGGCACAAGCCAACAAGACGTCATCTTCGATTACATGCTATCGCGGATTGGTATCGAGCCAGCCCGCGAGCGTCTACTCTTGTTCATATTGGCAAACATTGACGTCAAGAGCGCTGAGGAGCCTGGCTTTTGGAACATGGTTAGCCTACGCCCGAGCTTTTGGGAGGCTTTTGGTCAAGGTGTCGAAGCCGAGCATGGGGGATGGGATGGCTACGTGAAGGGTCTTGGGTTCTCAACCAAGGACCTGGAGACAATCAAGCATAACTTGCGGGCTTGACGATGTTATGGCCGATGCTATTCCCTGAAGGCAGGGCAGAATCGTATTGGAAATGGTTCAAGTTGGCTGAAATGAGGGTTTCTCCTGTACAGTGAGTGTTATGATCTCTATTGCGTCTGGGTAGGATACGTCGAGTTGACCACATATATGGTTCGATATCGCGACCTGAGGGACCTGGGGAGGCAATAGAAGATGAGAATATTGGATATTCCCTTGTATGTAGGTCGTCCTGTCATGGTTGATCCTGCTACCCATCTCGATCTTGCTCATCAACATCATCATCTTCGTCGTCATTTCTTCTCAATTTCTCACTTGCGTGGACATAGACGCAATCATAACCAACTTCAACATACTCATCGTCTCTCAGCTTTGCAAAACCAAGACTGAGTGCCTTATCCACAAAAACTCCCTAATTCATCTGCAGCCCTATGACATCACATCCACCGCTAAGGTCCCTGTCTGGGAACCCGTTGGACCCTGCATCTTGAGCAAGGGTCTACCTACTACTCCATACTCCGTACCCGCCTACCAATTAAACTCCATTGCATCCCATCTAGTGACGTTTCAGTACATCTTCAAAACGTCAATTCCGCCACTGTCCTGTAGACCAAGAGCCGATTCGTTCCCAACGTGTTCTGTATTTCCAAGTTTTGCTCCTCATCAAGGGTCTGTCTTTTGGCCATTCCCTCTCTCAGGGATCAAGTTAGAGGTAGTTAATAGTGGTATCAACTCTTTTGGATCTGCATACAACCAAATCTGCTGACCAGGTTTCCCTATCTATTTCATCAATGATCGTAATAGGTGATGCAATAATTCTTGGCCAAGCATGGTTCCATGCTCAAGCACGCTATGTTGCGCAACCATCCAAATGTATATATAATATCTCGTTGCAGCCATTTCTCAGTATCTATATTATAATCATCAACACCACAAGACACAAAAGCACAAACATTAGCACAAACATTAGCACACACACATTAACTCCCACATTCAATCTACCATTCAATATGCCTCTCACACGAACTCACCGTCACACCGCTCCCCGTCGCTCCATCTTCAGCACCCGTCGCCGTGCTCCGGCCCATTCTCATCGCCATACAACAACCACCACAACCACAAAGCCCCGTCGCCGCGGCATGTTTGGTGGCGGTGCTAGTCGACGAACTCATGCTACGGCCACTGCACCTGTTCATCACCACCAGCGCCGACCTTCCATGAAGGACAAGGTCAGCGGTGCCCTCCTCAAGCTCAAGGGTAGTTTGACTCGCCGACCTGGCGTCAAGGTATGTTCATTCTAACTGCTCTCGGATCCACGCTATGCTAATGTCATTAAAGGCTGCTGGCACTCGACGCATGCGCGGTACCGATGGTCGTGGTGCGCGCCACCACCGCTATTAAACGTCTCAAGTAACTTCAATTGTTATGTCATCAAATAGACCGAGGATAAGGGGAGCCCCGGAAGTCGAAAGGAGTATGGAATCACGGACTTTGCACTTATACACAAACATGTACGATTGTTAGCATTGATACCCTCATTGGGAGTTGAGGATAATAGTATGATTTGTTATGCGGCTATACACAAGCATAAATCTGTACTGCCGCTGCCGGTGACTTTATCTATCACAATCTCGCAGCTCGTCACAACCACATAGCCTGCCGGCTTTCTCGCAATCAATATAAGAATGGTTGCTGTCGATTTTGCCTCTTCGCTGACTACAAATTGTGCCCGTATTCCCATGGGCCTCCATCACCTGCAGTAATTTCAGATCAATGCAAAGGTTCACTGGCTATCGCCGGGTTCCCCAAACTTGCTAATGTAACTCGTCCACCTCAGAAGGAGAAACACCAGCTGGACGATAAGGGGGTGCCAACCGGATATCCTTGCACAACTTGACCGAGTTTTGTGGCATGTGAGGGCTTCGTACCAACTGGAGCATAGATGTTGAGGAGCCTCGGCGGTGGTGAACTTTTCCGCACAATGGGTCAACCAGCTCGTCAATAGTGGTGACCGACAGACGAGCTAAGCTCAACCTTCTCCTTTCACACGCCCTTAGGGAAAGGCTTGCGTCCATAGATTCCATTATAAGCTCATCCATATCGTGCTTGACAGGCTCCGAGACACGAACATGAGTGTACTGCTGAATTTGGAGCTCCAACTTTTCTAGAGCTTCTTTGCTGGGTGACGGGTGTTTCTTCATCCTGCTAGAGGTATGTAAGTCTCTCTTCGCTTTCTCCGAGACTTGTCGAGCTTGACTGGCCGGATTAGCCAACATATCGTCACTAGGGTCTAAAAGCTTATGACTTGGAAAGTGGTGTTCTCTGATTTCTTTTTGGCCAGTAGTCGATAAAGATCCCGTTTTCTTATTGCAATGCTTTACTGGTATGTGCATATCGCCGTCCGAGGAGCAGCAACCACTGCTCGACGTTGATGGCCGCTCAACTAGAATCCGAGGGGTTGAAGATCCGACTGGTGCACTGTTCAAGAACCTATCTTCAATGTTGTCGTCGAATCCCTTCTCGGATTCGAATGGATTGCAAAGCGAAGAGGGAGGCGTCTTTGGACCATTGTTTGACCCTTGATTCAGCCGGTTTTCGAAATATGTTAAAGCTCGCTTGTCAGCTCGTTCAGAGAATGGATCCTCCACAAGATTTCCATTTCTGAGGGACTTTCCATCGTCTGCCAACGGTTTTCTGTTAACCCGACCTCCAACGATTTGCTGGACTTTACTTTTATTGAGGTTATCCCCTTCATTCAATCGGAGCTCAATGTTGCTGATCGGAGAAGCGTCCTCAGTTGATGCATGTGAGCGAGGAGTAGGAACAACGCTCTCTCGAATCCACCTATCACCTTGTTCATCGCCTGAGTGGGAGAAGGCCGGAGCCTGTTTTTCCTCGCGATTCGCCGCTTTTGGATGGAAGCGATCCCAAGCATTTGAGACCTTTGCACGTACTTTCGACGGTACCATACGCGTGAATCTTGAGGTCGAACAGTTGGCCTGCTGTGGCGAAGGCTTGAGTGCATTGGTAGCGGCCAGCATAGCGGCCAGTTTTCCCGTAATTTCTTCACCAGCACACCGGTCTTGGATGCGAGGAATCTGAAATCCTTCTACAATGCGAGAAATCGCGTTGTTGTCACAGGTATCGAGCGCCACAGGTGTCGCCGCTGCGATGTCTTTCGTAGGGTGAAACTTGAGGGGGTCATAAGACAGCGATCTCGTAGGGACATGGCGGCGTTGTAAGCTTGAACTTAGTCGCTTTTGTGGTGTATCCCTCTGTCTACCAGTCGTGGCAGCTCGTCTAGGAACTCTTCCCATGGCTTTCGATGGCGAGTGCTTACCCATGCGGGAGGCTCGAGGGCGAGTTTCTAAAGATCTGAGTGGTGTTTTGATAGGTGAAGGGAAATGCAGTGGCGAGATAGCTTGATTGCTATCAATCGAAACCGAGTTCCTCGGTGTAGTGGTCCGCCGCTTTTTTGGAGACAGGTCATCTTCTTCACTGGAGAAGCGTTCGGGTGTGGAATCGTCTAGTAACCAGCTTGCCATTTCATCCGCAGTTTGCGGATCAACCATTGCTCTCTTCCGGGATGCTTGCTTAGGGGAATTGTTTGTATGGAACTCTGCTTCCGAAACAGTTAGAGGTTTATCAGGGAAGACATGTGGGATATCATACGCAGCCGATCAGGCAGTAAAGGTTTTGGTATGGATCTTTGGCGACGTGTTCCCAGCGTCCTCAGGATATTTCTATTTCTCTTCTTGCCGTATGTGATGGCAGCTGGCATCGTTGGTATTTGATGTGATTAGAGTGTAACGAGTGAGAAGAAGCGAATCAATGGCTCTATCCAGCGGTGATGAGTTGGAAAATTGGCTGTTATCAACTCAGTCCATCCGTTGAGTGTGAGGAGAAACCGGAGGATTCGCAAGAGGACAGTTTGTCGAAATAGGGTTGGAATCCTTTATCTGAAATATGTCACTCGAACACCTTCATTTTTATGCCAAAATGGACTCGTCAGGTCCAAGTACAGGAATTTAGTCGAGAAATGAGGTTGCAAGAGTTTGATTGTGAGAGCTGAAAGATGAGTGAGTGGACGAGCCGGCAAAGAATGAGAGAGGAAGGTTCACTTCATATACCATGCCTAGGAGGTAGGTCCCTAAGTTGGTGCCTTACCTCACTCACATACCTAAGTACCTAGGTAGGTAGGTATGCCAGCAAATGAAGTTAGAATTACAAGAAGGTACCTTGAGTTTGGCCTAGGAGCTGCTTGGAGAAGAGTCGGGTAATTAGGTCAAGTAAAATAATATAGTAGGTACCGACCGAGAGTCGATAGCACTGCCAAGCAGTGCTCGTCGCAACAGTTGCCCGTGGCTTCTTCAGGCAACTTCCTTGTATTGGACACGGAATTGACCTGTGCCCAAGGTAGGCAGGCAGGTATGCAGATGTCTTTGTATACCTACCTATCTTAACGTGGAGATGGCGATCCAAATAGGAATTCCTGTGATACCTCTATGTGTAGTCGACGAGAGTAAAACCACGCTCCCTCCATATTGGTGAGCAGCCATTTGCAGCACCATCACACAACAGCCGTCATACGCCAAGATGCAAAGTACTATGACGCCTCTTCGCTCTTTCTCGGACAGAGTTCAATATGAAGGCCACCGTGAAATGTTGCACTGCAGATTATGTTCTAGATGCGATTTGACGATTAGTACTAACTCAAAGCCATGCTACCCCTGACTTACATCAAGCGACTCGGAAGGCGAGAAATGTTTAATGACAAGAGATTCCCATCATGGAACCGAGAAGACGAGGCCTCCAAAACACAAAGGATTTACGGACTCAATTTTAGCTTGTGTTCACAAGTGTCCAAGGAAGCCAAATGCTGGATTATTCCCAGTTGTATGTTATATTCACCAATCACTTTGGTATATTTTCGATGATACCGCAATATAGCTGCATAATAAAATATGGAAAAGGTAAAAAGGATCTTTTACACAGCCGTCAGCTTCAGAATTAGGCAATCATAGCTTGAGACAGGTCCCATTGTTCGGCTCGTACAACTTGGTAACCTCATCCTAAAAACTGGCCCGAGACTTGGGAGCTCAGACAATGTACTCGAGTCCATGGAGCTTCGCAAAGTCTCTGAAGGCTTTATTCACCCGAAACACTGTTTCAAGATAAGTCACTTGCTTTACAGATTGAAGGATGGTTGTGGTGAGAAGATCTCAGTTGTTGTTAGCTGCCTAGGTAGCCTACATGAGCGAGAGGAAACACGTGATACCACAGCCACGAAAGCGACTTGTGGCTTAATCTAGACATGATCGTGGCGCAATTTCGCATCATCGTCACCTCGCCAAACCTCCAGAAATTTCTCTCGAACGACGGGTCGCCGGCTACCAAACGAGTTCGGGAGAAAACGGCAAGATAACCTGATTACGGTTTGCAATTTCATTATCAAGAGTCACGATGTTCTGATTATGAATCTGGCTGGTTTTACGCATCTTATAATTCCTTGAATCCAACACATTAAATCCGAAAGCTCCGACCACTTACGATTAATTATCGCCTCTCATCCGTTTCGACCGATCACGAAGTTTCTCAGCCACGCTCTCTTCGACTGTAAACCTACGACCCAGGAGGACATTGGATTCTGTGACTCAAGCGACCTCATTCGATAATCATGTTAAGACAACCTGTTCGCGGCGTGCGTGCGCCTTTGCGGGCCTTCAGCCAACCAGCTCAACAGGCAGCCTGGAATGGCGCATGGACGAGACTCTTTACATCACAGTCGCAAAACAAGACCGCGCGGCAGCTTTTGAGATGGAAGACCATCCCTTGGGATAGTGTGATGGCCAGGCTGAGGAGCGCTCGCTTCGGGATCGGCTCTACAACAACACCAGGCATGCTCCAAGGCGTTTTAAGGCGTGGTTTTCGATTTACCACAAAGCGCAAGACAAACAAGAAGTCGACCATTGGCGAGGCCGAGGAACCAAAAGGCCTCACCGCCAAACTCAAGAAGCTTACAAAGGAATACGGCTGGGTGACCGTTGGCGTTTACCTCGGGCTGACCGTTCTCGACTTCCCATTCTGCTTCCTGTTTGTTAGAATGGTCGGTGCTGATAAAATCGGTAAGACATTGCCGCGGCCTCACCTAGATCCGTCAACGAGGTCATGCGGACCTTTATTCTCAGTGGGTTGCTAACTGATGCCGCCGGCGCAACTTAGGCGAGGTCGAACATCGTGTGATGTCGTCAATCAAGCAGATGATCCCCGATACTGTTCGGGAGGCCTGGCACACCTACTGGCAGTCGTTCAAGAAGGCTGAGGCGAGAGCACTTGGCGATGACGATATCAGTGACAAGATGGAGATGGCCACATGGGGTGTCGAGAAGGCTGAGGAACGCAATCGTACCGATGCTAGTGAGTACTATCGTTAGATTTTGCCCCTGGGCGCACGCATTAGATGCTTCCCATTGCCCCTAGCAGCTCGTGATGTGGGCAGTAGATAACGCTTGCTGAGTTGGTGAGAAAGACTAACGACTCAATCTGCGACAGGTTTAGCAACTCAGCTGGCGCTGGCGTACGCCATTCACAAGAGCTTTATCTTCATTCGAGTGCCATTAACGGCCGCCCTAACACCCAAGGTTGTCAAGATCCTTCGATCATGGGGCTATAAGATCGGAAAGAAGAAGGCTTAGCTGGTCAAAGATGGCATCATAACGGTTCGAGACTGGAAACTCACAAGCCTCCAAACACAGAGACGTTCCATTTCTGAAACGCTTGGCTTGGAGTGTAAGCCACTTACACGGTATTTGTAAAATTAGTGCAGTCAGTCCTTGGTGTTGGCTGGAATTATTGATAGATAGACTTGATTGTATAGTACAACTTCTTACCTCTGAAGCACACATCGGGGCATCTGTTTCCTGTGGCTGAATCACACGGGATGAAACATCTGGGCCGCAGACAGATCCAGCAAAATCGGCTGCACCGAGCCAGTGATCAGCCAACAGGATTACCGTAGTCGGAAGCGAATTCAGGAACCGGCTCCGGATGGCCTAAGCCATTGAACTCTAACATGGAGGCGTCGAATAGGAGTGACCTGAATGGCACAATAGGAAACAGGTGTGAAGAAGCCCAGACTTTCAATAATGGTCGTAAGAAGCTTGGCGTGCCTCTCGTCCAGAGGAGGATAGTGCGCCGATAGATCTGCAACCGCAACGTTTTGAACAACGCCATGTGCTCCCATGGGGCTTTGTTTAAGATTCTCTCGAGACGGCGGCTAGAACTCCAAAATGGGCCTCGAAACGCCAAGAAGGTCACCAAGCAGCGGGCGGGGCGTCAATTGTGGACAAGACGAAGAGAAGAAGGCGACTAGAAGTTCTGGAAGGGCCGTTGGTTGTGGATTTGGCAACCTGTCTCAACCACGTTTGACCCACGGCGTTACGATTCAGGCTCAAGAGTCAGTTTGCTGATTGACTTTGCCCTGGCCGATGTCATAGCAAAGACCGAGCGAGTTGCGAAAGGATCCTCATGATTTCGGGGATCTGTAAAAGACTGGAAAGAAACCCGTTCGGAGGAAGTGGAGATCATCGTTGGTGCGAAAGTAAAAAGATCCTACCTATTCGCTATTGTCTCTGAATATCCAGAACTGGAGCTAGCCCCGGGCGCTCATGTTTCCGCTGAATCCATGCATGACAGGTCAAAGAAAGTCAGGGTTCGACAATCAAGGTTCAGGTAACGTTGACCCCCCTGGCAGTAATCAAAGAATTGGGGCGGGCTTTAGCGAGCGGGAATAACGGCTAGTCGAGTTGGCGATTGTTTCGAGTGCCTGACTCTTAGCGGTGGGAACTTACTAGGGTTGGCTCTATTCCGTGGTTTTCGATAAGGTGGGCTTGATGATATGCATGGAGGAGACTTATGACTGAGCATTGTCCACTTTGGAGAAAAACCTGCCTTTTACAGGCTCACTCCCTCGAATTTCTAAATTTCCCATAGTAAATTACCTTCCATGATAGGCACGCGGGTGCAATGTGTATCAGATATCTAATCGGTGCCAAACAGCGGCTCCGAGAAGCGGGCCTAATACATACATACATACTACAGTATGTAGTGTGTTCCGCTGTTGGCCTTGCAATGGATGTTTAGACGCACGCGAGATGTCATTCACCGTTCTCGTTCTCGTGATTCAAACCTTGATTTGGGTTTTTGGTGTTTCCCCCCTACCCATTTTCTTCCCTTCTATCTATCTCTCTCTCTCTCTCTCTTTTCTGTTCTTTTCTTTTTCTTTGTCTAAGCCCTGAAACTCGGGCCGTTGAGGTGCACTGTTTGCTTATTGTGACGGCCTAAAACGGCAATCAATTCGCCGCCACTAAGACAAAGAAGCTGTCTACCATAGGAGAACAGCCAAAATCAAATAAAAATCAAGATGCCCAGGTACAGACAGATGGCAATCAACTCTGCCTGCGATTGCCCGTGCAAGGGACCCCTGCAATGATCAACCCAACGGCTCAAACAAAACGTGGAGCATCCAGTTCACGTACTACGTAGTAAAGGCTTAGCAAGCAAACAGGGAGGCAAGCAATCCAACAAAGCAGGGAGAACAATTGGTGTTCGACAATAGAGTTTGGCGATGAAGCAGCGGTGGACACGCCTAGCCCAGTAGTGGACGGTCCGTGGAAATTACATGGCAGGGCGAGTGGAACTCAACATAATGAATGTTTGTTCAAAACTGACAGCTTATGTACATACAATCACAACATTAGCAGAAACTGAGAAAAGCGTCTGGCTCAACCATCAGGCGGCGATTCGCCATGCCATGTGGGAAAAAGTGGCTCCTATTTAGTACATAGCAAGGAGCACGGCCAAGGCCAAGGTACTAGTCGGCCACTGTAACATCAGGGTTGTAAATTTATTAGTAATTAGTAATACTAATTACTAATTTTTCTTACTAATACTTACTAATTACTAATTACTAATTACTAATTTACTAATTATTTTTTTTTATAATTACTAATTACTAATACTAATTACTAATTATTTTTTTAGTATTAGTTAGTATTAGTAATTAGTAATAAAAAAAGAGATTTATTACTAATTTTTAAAAATATAAATAATTTTATTTAAAAATATAAATAATTTTTTTTATTAATAAGCTA